>NC_046161.1:106383458-106550958 GCF_011064425.1 Rattus rattus
CTGCTTCTGTTACTGCTCTGAATTCTTTCAGTGATGGGTTGTGATCTGAGAGCTGAGAGCTGAAATAAATCCCTTTCTCTGAAAATTGCTTTGATTATTGTGATGGTTTGAATATGCTTGGCCCAAGGAGTGGCGCTATTAGGAAGTGTGGCCAGGTTGGAGTGGGTGTGTCACTATGGGCGTGGGATTAAGACCTTCACTGTAGCTGCCTGGTAGCCAGGCTTCCACTAGCAGCCTTCAGATGAAGATGTAGAACTCTCAGCTCCTCCTGCACCATGCCTGTCTGGATGCTGCCCTGCTCCCACCTCAATGATGATGGACTAAACCTCTGAACCTGTAAGCCAGCTCCAATTAAATGTTGTCTTTCTAAGAGTTACCTTGGTCATGGTGTCTGTTCACAGCAGTAAAATCCTGACCACCATGGTGTTTATGACAGCAATAGAAAGCAAACTGAGACAGCGTCTCAGTGGGTTAGAACACACGCTGCTCCTATAGGGGCCTGAGCTTGGTTCCCAACACTTATATTCTTCAGCTGTCAATGGCTCCAGGGGAATCCCACACCCTCTTTTAGCTTCTGTGAACACTGCATTCACATATGCATACCCCGACACAGACTTATATGAATGCACACACATAATTATGAATAAAAAGTCTTATGAAATCTTCTTTTAAGCACCTTTGACTTCACTTGATGTATGCTATTCTTGAATGGATGTCCCATAATAAACGTAATTGTTCCCCTAAAATAATACTTTTAGGCTGTTTCTACTTTTCTCCTCAGGTTAAAAAATACGCCAAGGAACATATGTAACTAAATACATCTTTCTGTATTACTTTCTTTGTCTTAGCTATTGTCTATCGATTTAAGAAAGACAGCACACCGCGACTTTGAATTTTCTTCTCCACCTTCTCCAGTGAATAGATTGGGGTCATTGGTATAAATATTCATTTCTGGAAACTCTCTGATATGTAAGAACTCTGGGGGAACCGCCGGCCTTCAGTAATGTTAGATTTAATGTTACAAATACCTTTAGCTCTCAGCTCTCTGAGCAATCCCTCTGCTATCGAGAACTCATCAATGTCAAGGTAATATTCCAGGTCACGCGTCTCAGTGCTGCCCAGAGGGGCTTCAGCTCAGGCTGTGGTACAAGAGGATGGAGACCCGGCTAATAGGAAAGTTCTACGAGTAGGGCAAGCTGGCGGTGCTATTCAGTTACAAATGAATTTCATTCCATAAAATTTCCAAAACGTGCTCATTTTGTTTGTAGCGGATGAATTTATTCTAGTGCATGGTCCCAACCAATTACATGACCAGCATTTGCTTTTCAAAATTAAACACGCTAGGGGCTAGAAGTAATGCTCAGATTACTCACGTTCCCAGCTTCGTTTGGCTACAGACATACACAGAGGTAACTAAAGCATTTCCCAAAATCTTGAAGAGTTGCCCCTAAGAGAATTTTCACTAGGCCTCAGCAGATGGAGACAAACCCTGGGGCACAAGCCCTGTGCCTTAGACTGAACAGATGGTCTGACAGGGACCAAGGCTACATCAAGGTTTCCTCAATCTGGACACTGTGTTTTGTTCTTGCACCCACGCCCTTCTGCATTAGTCCTCATTGGTCCATGAAGAGGTTACAATGTACAGGATGTACTTCAGTATCAGGAAGATGGGAGGATCCCTGGAGTCAGGGAAGGAAGAGGCACACCCGCTTTGTGCTTTGCAGGGGATACAATTGTTACACATTGCAGGAGGTAGGGAGATGAAATGTTTCCCAGGTGGAAAGGAGGTCTAGGTTCAATGAGAGACTCTGTCTGGAATAAACATCCGTCTTTGGCCTCCACATGCACAGGCCCTCGTTCATCCTAACGCTTTCTGGTTTCCCTCTTCTATCACGGTCGCTATTACTCCTAGAGGAACCAAACCAAAGCAAACTCAAAGCAAAAGCACCACACTGTGTGGGCAGGGGCTGGCACCCAAGGTGGCTGTGATAATTCATTTCCTCACACTTCTTTCTGTTCCCACTTTTTTTTTTTTTTTTTTTTGCTAAGTGGAGTCTATCATCCAAGTTTAAAAGCAGCCTGGACTTTTCTGATTGCTGAGTCCATGGAAGAAAACAGCCTGTCCAAGGTAAGTCACAGGAGAGATTCACCGGGAAGTGGCCAGAGGACGAGAAACAAAACCAAATATTTCTCGTCTCTTTAAATTTGTAATCACAGGGGTTGGGCATGAACACCACCACCATTGAACCTGGATCTGCACTTCCTGCTGCAGATTGTGCTTTCCTTGTGTGCATCTTGCACTTATTTCTAGACACACCATCGGGGATGCCTACCTGTCCCTGCACAATTCCTCTCTTCTTGGTCTTAAAAAAGATGTATGTATGTATGTATGTATGTATGTATGTATGTATGTATGTATGTATGTGTGTGTATGTGTGTGTATGTATGTATGTGTGTGTGTATGTATGTATGTATGTATGTGTGTATGTATGTATTTGTGTGTGTGTGATGTATATGCGGGGTGGGTGTGTGTGTGTGTCTGTGTGTGTGTGATGTGTATGTGGTGTGTATGCACGTGTGTATGAGTGCATGCATTCATGTCCGTGGAGGCCAGAAAAAGGCAGCAGGTCTTCTGAAGCTAGAATTAAAGATGGTTGTGAGTCTTTAACATGGGTTGGAGAAGCTAAACTCGGGCCCTCTGGAAGAGCTCTAGACTGCAGAGCCATCTCTCCAGCCTCTCTTCTTACATTTTAGTGCCTCACATGGCAATTTTCCTGTTTGGTTTATTCATTCAGTAAATATTTGCTGACAATTTACAATGTCATGCATCTGATAGGAATCTAAAGACAAGCGAAATAAATAGGGAAGTAATAATTTAGTAGGAGAGTTAGACAACGAAATCCTCAAATCCCGCATGTGATTGGGCTCAGCCTAGACCAGTCTCACTACCCCGCCCTCAAGTGCCTGAAGCTGGAGGAACCGATGCTTACTGTTTGCCATGGAGATTTTTTTTTTGACTGTTCCAGGGCAATAGTTGACCAATGCATCATCTCTGACACTTTCAGAGAATTGATCTTCGCAAAGACGGATGTAGAGAGATGGAGAGGAGGCTTGGTCAATAAAACGCTTGCCACACAAGCCTGAGGACTCGAGTCCAGTCTCTAGAGGTAGGCTCGGACCACAGGTTCTGGGAATTCCAGCAGGGTGAGAAGTAGACGGGCAGATAGATCTTTAGAGCTTGCTGGCCAGCTAGCCTTTTGAATTGCAGAGCCCCCGGACTCAGCAAGAGGTGCAGTCCCAACAAATCAAGGTGACTGGTTCCTGAGGAATGGTGCCCATGGTTAACCTCACACCACACCACACACACACACACACACACACACACACACGAGTGATGCAGAAAAATAAATGACCTGGCTCATTTGCTCTCACCCGTCAATGTTTGTACCGACCTGAAAGATTATGAGACCATTAATGTAGCCCATACAGACGAGCTGCCTACTGCAGAGAATGAGGCAGTGTAGGGAGATGAATCTGGAGAGGAAACAGAAACTATGTAGCTCAGAGACCCAATGGATACATAAAAGCAGCTTCTCCTGGGCAGGCCAGGACACTTTTTATTTATTTTTTCCTGTTTGGCTCTCTAGGAATTAGCGAAGTGGGGGTGGAGGGATTGGAGAGTGGGGAGTGCCGGGATGGGGGGTAGGAGGGTGGAGTTTCCAGTATCCTCGGAGGAAAGCAAGCTCCAGGCATCAAAAGAGCATGTCCTTATGGGATGTTTGGGTGTCTCCAAGAAACATGGCAGAGAAACAGGAAGGGGATTTGTCAACAGCTAGGGAAGATAGGTGACAGGGTCTGTGCTAATGCCTCCCAATCAACCGTGGAAGTTATTTTCTCTAGAGCTTTTGAGGATTCTCAAGGAAAGAGTAGGGGAGGCGTGTTGTGTTTTAAAGCAGACAACTCTGACTATTGGGCCAATAATAGACACAAGGAGAGCGTGGGAGAGGACAGAGGGAGGGAGCCATAGCATCTCACAAATACTGAGTTTCAGCTGCTGAGCCTGGAACCATCACCAGCTACCTGTGACTTCCCATCTGGGCACACAAGAGGGATCAGAAAAGTCAGGGTAGAAATAACAGGAATTGTTTCAAAAAGTAAGAAGAAAATGAGGCTGGCCTCGGGGACTGAGCAGGGGAAGCAAACTTTCCTGGATGAAGGAAGTGTTGTCAGCAGAGTGCAGGGAAAGTCACCAGATGATTAAGAGCCACGCTCTGCTTCACAGACCGCACCTGCCCACAGGGCCAGCAGAGCGATGACTGGGAGTCTTTGAACTCCCATCACTCAGCGTCCTTCCCAGGCCTGGCTGAAGAAAGATTTCCACGTGTGCTTTCTGTCATGCTTCCCAGGAATGAACAGAGAGGAAGTTTTCAGGAGCCTCCGGTTTAAAAAATTCAAGACACAGGCTTCATTCCACCTCCTTCCTCAGCTGCTCCAGACTTGATGCAGTGGTCATGGGGGAGAGCTACAGGTCCCACGGGACTCTTGGCTTCTGAGCCATTGCTTCTGGTAATTGTCTGTCAGCAGGAGGAGGGAGCTAGGCAGAAGCTAGGAAAACTGTGTGAGTCAGAGCTCTATAAGTCTCTCTGCCTTTCCTGGGTTCCTTTTCTTCTCCTGTCTAAATCCTTCCAAAGGAGTGACTAGTTTCTCTCCAATTTCCTGAATATGGCAATCATTTCTGTTAAGAGATGATCAATTTAATGAAATCTTTGTCAATAAAAAGAGGAGATTCGCTAAGTGGAAATTTTACCTAAAGATGTTAGTGAGTATTGCTCGAGGCTCAGGGTTCTGGAGATGAGAGAAAATATGTTTTGTTTTTACTCTGTAAAAGCCTTCCCTACTTAAAAAAAAACTAGCATATCTTATTTGCACATAATATTGGGTCTCCGTTTGACAGTTTCTTACACATAGATAATATATTTTGATCATATTTAACCCCAACACCTTCTCTCATCTGCCCACTCCCTCTGGCTTTCAGTGAATTTAATTAGAGCTGCTCAGAGGAGCATTGGTGTGAGAGGTTAATTTAAGGAGAATGGGCACCCTGAAGAAAATGTCTCAGCCTCCCTCAGCAACAAGGAGCTTCCTACAGATCTTCACAGACAGGTACAGCCTCAGGAGCCCCTCCATATTTGCAAACATCTGGGAGAGACTTCATTGGATCATCTACACCACAGCCAGCATCCAGGTTCTGCTTCCTGTAACAGAGGGCAGAGGGAACAGTCTGAAGCCAAAAGTCCCGGGACTCGGAGTCCTGTGACTCCTGCCCCTGCTGTGGGCTGTGGGATCTTGGGAAGGCTCCTGTAGTTTCCCCTTCCACACAATGGGAGCATTCACAAAATCTTCCTTCACGGAGTTCCCTTTACGTTTGCCAGGGAACTTGTGTCACACGCTCAAGACTGCAGCGGCTCTCAGCATTTGCTGTTATTAGTCTAAAATGAGGTCAGAACACAAATAATTAATCTTGTTTTTACAAATTATAAGATTGGCGAGGTTCCTTTCAGGAAGAACAATAAAAAGAGAATGAGGCTGTTATTTTAGATTAGACATTCAAAAGGAAAACCACGGCAAAGAAGAGGATACAAATTAGAACGTAAATACCACAATTACGCCACTTAACAGCCGCAAGGCTCAACCTAACACAGTGGAGACGGACAGTAAGATGGGTGGGATACCTGTGTCTTCAAAGATGACAAGGCTTTGCCTTTCCCATCACCTCTGATGTGCCCCATGGAGCCACAGAATGAGCATCCTGCCCTCCATGCTGCTTTCTTCCCTTCACTGGAATAAGTGCTGACTCTCAGAGTAGTTTACATATTTGGGGAGCAGCTGAGAGGCCGCAAGATGATGGGAATCTCTCAGGGCAGCGTCTGCATCTGCTTGTGCTGTGTCTCCTAGGCTCCCTGCAGACACCTGCCACAGGATCTCTCCCATAGCCAGGTGACAGGCAAAGGATGGGGAATGGCTGACAAGCAGACCATTATGTGAGCACGGGCCTGTGAAGGCAGAGCACATGCATGTATACCACACAGACATCATATACCACATACACCACACACACGGCATATACACACACTGCACACATATGACATGTCACACACACACCACTTATACTACACAAAAACAATATATACACATCACACATAGATCACATACATCATACCCACCAGGCACATACATACCCAACATACACACATACACACACACACACACACACACACACACACACACCCTGTAACCATTAACACACTGTACTGCACACGCTTTTGCAAATACTATTCACATACACAACCCACATACTACATATATTATACAATACACACACACACAAATACCGACAACACATACCAGATCTATTCTCTCTTCTCTCTCTCTCTCTCTCTCTCTCACTACACACACACACACACACACACAAACCCCACATATCACACACGCACACACACTACACACACATCACAGACATAAACATACACATATGTGTACATAACATACACACACACACACACACACACACACACACACACCCCACATACACACAATCATGAATTAGTGACTGAGCATATACTATGTATTCTTGCTCTTCAACTTTGTCGGATTTAACCAGGTAGGTGTTGTCTCATTTTACCTGCAGAGGAGAAAGCTGGACTTCATACCAGTTAAGCAGTCACTTGAACACCCATAAGAATTCCAGGAAAAACTCAAACCATGCTACCACTGGTGTTTTCAACCTTAAATATACTTTAACCTTTACAAGTTTGTGAGCTTTACACACTAGCCACTCTTCTTGTTGCTGTGACCAAATATCCAACAATAAACCAATTATGAGAGAGATGCTTTGTTCTAGTTTATAGTTCAGATATAAATCAGTCCATCTTAACTGGTGCAGCAGCTGAGGGAAAGTCATGACAGCTGATGGGGAAATCACGACAGTAAGGGTAGGGTCCTGTTGGTCACATCTCATCTGAACACAGGAAGCAGCGGCTGAACAGGAAGTGGGGCCTGATTTTCTAGTCTCAAGGTCTACCCCCCAATGACCCACTTCCTCCAATGAGACTCCACCTCCTGAAAGTTTCATAACCTTCCCCAACAGCCCCACCAACTGGGGACTGCGTGTTACTGCACATGAGTCTGTGAGGAACGTTTAACATTCAAACCATAACAAGTGGTTGTTTGATAAGAGGACAGAGATTTTTAAAGGAATCATTGATAAACACAAGAATTCATCACTGGTGAAAGACAGGGGTGTATGGTGTCAATGTTTTGAGTTGAAAGTGTTGTAGTGCTGTGTTGGCTACCTACTGCTGTATAAAAGAGCATCCCAAAGCTCTATCATGACACGGGGATTTATCAGGGATTTATCGCTGCTCTATGTTTGTACGTCTCCTCAGGTCCCACAGATCCTGATTGGGTGGAACATGGCACTGAGGGTCTAAGGTTGGCTAGGGTAGTTTTGCTCACGAGTATAATGGCCGAAATGCTGTATTCTACGTGAATAGCTCTTCTTGGCATTAAGAACTAACTAACGTGTGTTCAGTGTGTGGGGATGACTGAGCTACTCGAGGGAAAAGCCCAAGTAGACTGAAGTCATGTCAAGGCCAGTTACCAGGCCACCCCTAAAGCCAGGGGGAGATGGAGGTAAAGAAAACAGCAAAGCCAATGGTGTGTCACGTGACTAGAGAAGCCAGCAGCATTTCACGTGACCACAGATGCCAACAGTGTGTCACGTGACTAGAAAAGCCAGCAGCATTTCACGTGACTACAAATGCCAACGGTGTGTCACGTGACTAGAGAAGCCAGCAGCATTTCACGTGACTACAGACGCCAACGGTGTGTCACGTGACTAGAGAGCCAGCAGCATTTCACGTGACTACAGACGCCAACAGTGTGTCACGTGACTAGAGAAGTGGAGTTACTACAGGAAACAGAGTAAGATAATTACAGAATTAAACCTTGTGCCTTTGTGAACCTTCTAAAAAGCCCACATAAAGCTTCTGCCTCCATATGGGGTGCTGGGCCTGGCTCAGAGGCCAGGATTTCAATGAACACACCACAGTGAGATTAAGAACAGGGATCCATGTCAGGTTCCATTTTTACAGAGGGAGACTGAGACCCAGAGAGAGCTTTTACAGGTCTTTCACCCATCGAACAGCAGAGTGGGGGAATAGGACCTGAACCATGGCTTCCCAGGTCTGCTGATTCTGACTCAGGTCAGTGGTTCCCAATCTTTCCTATGGCCTGCCCTTAAGTTCAAAAGCTCCCCGGTGCCTGGGTTATGATTTGGGGGAGGGCAGAGCAGGCCTGAAGAACGGAGACTCCCATGAGCACGCGGGTGATACAAATACACAAATCGGGGGACGCTCCAGTCTTCCTTCTGTTGTAATAAAACATCAAAAACAGCTTGGGTGAGGCGTGAAGTGGGCACATATGAACTTGGTGAGGAGGGGCACAGAGCAGCCTAACGGTCTCAGTCCATCACCGAGGGAAGTCGGGGCAGAAGCTCAGGCAGGAACGTGAAGTAGAAACCCTGGGAGATGCTAATCTCTGGTTCCTCTGCCTACACTCAGCTAGCTTTTCCTTGTGGCCCAGGACCAACCCCCTATGGACCGTGCTGCCCAAGTGGGCTAGAATCGCTTACGTCAATTAATAAACAAGACAGTTGCTCACAAACAAACCCACAGGCCAGTGTGATCTGGAAAACTCCTCAATGGAGGCTTCTTCTCTCAGAAGACAATAGCCTGTGCCACATTACTAATTTAGACTAATTAGGACAGGCGCAAAATGGAGACCAAAAAAACAAAAAACAAAAAAAACCCAAACAAACAAAAACAAACAAACAAACAAAAACCCAACCAACCAACCAAACAAACAGAAAACAGAAAACACCTGGGTATGAATTATCCGTCCCAGAGGCTCAGGTGTCAGAGCGGAAACTGGATTTATAGAAACCAGTGGATTTTGTCATTGTCTTGCTCAGAAATCAGATCCCCGTAACAGAATGATATGCTGCTCGTGGGGGTAATATTGAGGCGGAAGCCCGAGGATTTATTTATGGCGGAGTTACATTCTCTCATCAACCATGACAAGATAGAAAGCTGGCCAGCTCAGCTCAGCTCTCCGGATGCCGCTTCTCTTCCCATTGTGATAGCTGACAGCTGCCCAGCAGCCTGTCAGCCCCACATCAATGCTCAGGAATCCACAGCTCTCCAAAGGCCCCTTCTGGCTGCCTCCGGCACACCCCGGCAGTATAGCTATGTGCTTCCGGACAGCTCATGTGACTTCTGTGTAACGGGGTCTCTGTCTTGAGGCTGTAGGATAGAAAGCAGGCCTTACACAGGTGATCTATGAGTAGCTGGCAGCCAGATGGGAAGTGGCCTGCCATGGGCTACAGGGACCAGAGAATGATCTTTGGAAAAAAGAAACCCATTCCTCTGCACACACAGAACAGTTCCCAGGCCAGAGTCTGCGGGATCTGACCCATCCTATCTGCTCTTATTCGCTCTGTGTGGCTGTCTCGGGTTGGCCTGGACTCCTTAACCTTTTCCCAGGAACTTGAGCGTCATTGGAACTTGAGTAGGGGTTATGAAAACCAGGGTGCCCGGGGTAAACTCCCACCATGTAAGGCAGAATTCCGGGGAGCCACATGCCATCGGATTTTAAAGGTATCTGGGTGACAACAGTGAGAATGGAGGTGGGGTGTATCAACTATAGTCCGTGGAGAGATATATATCATTGCCAAAGACAGTAGAGGCTGCCACCATCGGAAACGATCAGGAAACGAATAGAGGAGGTTTACTGTAAGAGGTGACACGGGCATTTAAATCATATCGGTCTGAAAAGGCAAAATAAATCCTGTGTAAACAACAGGCTGCAAACAGGGTTACTCGGTGGATTAATCTCGGCAAATAAAGAATAAAGAATTAGGGGCTGGGAATGCAACTTACTTGGTTGACTGTGCACAAGGTACTGCCTGGGTTACAGCCCCAGCCTGGCATAATGCACGTGTGGTGGTGTATGCCTGTGAAGTGGAGGCAGGGGGATCAGAAGTTCAAGGTCATCCTTGGCTACATAGATAGGTCAAGACCAGCTTAGACTGGAAATTCTGTCAGACAGATTCCTATTAGAATAGGAGAGGTTGGCAGGTCACACTCTTAGAGGGCAAAGCAAGGTATTTGAATATCATTTTAAGAGGTCACTAGAAGCTGGACACTTATGAGCCATCTCACACTGTTTTAGGTAGGGTTCTACCGATAGGAACAGACACCATGACCAAGGCAACTCTTATAAGGACAACATTTAATTGGGGCAAGTTCACAGGTTCAGTCTGTTATCATCAAGGCAGGGGCATGGCGGCATCCAGGCAGGCATGGTGCAGGAGATGCTGAGAGTTCTTGTTCCAGAAGGCAAACAGGAAAAGACTGGCTTCCAGGGAGCCAGGATGAGCGTCCTAAAGCCCACAACCTGCAGTGACACACTTCATCCAACAAGGCCACACCCACACCCACTTCATCCAACAAGGCCACACCCACAGCAACAAGGCCATGCCTCCTAATAGTGCCACTCCCTGGACAAGCATATTCAAACCATCACACATATATATGTAATATTCTGCTATGTTTGTGTATAGAGATAGGATTAAATGGCAAGATGGAAGTGGGTGTGTGAGACCTACTGTTTTTCCACCAGCCTCAGCCCCCTCCCATCCAGGAGGGAGTGCACTAGCCTCAGACAGCACCTCCCACCCAGGAGGGAGGGCTGTTCCCAAGGTCCCCAGGAGCCCTGTCTTCACAGCAGGACTGTCTTAATATTATCTAAAAGGGATTCATTTCAAGGACCCTGACACTACCCTGGTTTGTAGCGACCTAAGGGTCACCAATGCCCCTGTATGCTCAATCTCTATCCCTGTAACCCGCTCTTTATGAAATATATATAACTGTACAGATCATTCAGGGCTCACCTCTCCTCTCAAGGTAGGAGGACCCCAGCTAGCTGGAAATAAAAAAAATTCCTTATGCCCTTACAGCAGTCTCCAGTCTCACCTCTCATTCACGGGAGTCTCTTGGGCTGAATCTTACAGGTAGATGGGTACAGGCACTAGACGCCTTCATGAAAGGCCAGTGGGGCAGTGGGGGTGGTGGTGGGGGAGGGATCGTTAGAGTTGCTACTTGGCTGTCTTCAGTTTCAGATGCCTTTCTTCAGTCTCTGAGGAACTGGTGTCTGTGTGTACATGCCTGCTACGTAGTCCCAGTGCTCAGAGCAGAGATGGATTAATCTGAGACCCGAGTGTGCTGTCTTCAAAATGGAAAAAGGTCTTTGAGAATGTACAGAGGTGTAAGGAGAAACCCACTCCTGCCCTGGGTTGGTCCCCAGGGGTGCAGTCCAACAGGGAGAAGTCATGGAAGGGGCGTCTGGGATATGTGAGGGAAACCCAGGAGGATATGATGTCACACAGAAACCCAAGTGGAGGAAGTGCTCAGTGAGCCATTGTGCAGAGAAAGCTGAGGGTCATCAGGGTCAGAATGGAAGAGTGGCTCTCGCCCTGGGAAGGAGGAGGTTCCTGGCAGTCCTGTGAAGAGGATTGGAGTGGGCTAGTAACAAAGTCTACTGTGTGTGAGAAGGAAACAGTCCCCAGAGGCCACTCCTTGGAGTGGGGGGTAAGCAGGACAGAGGCTGGGGGAGGGCAGGGGAAGAATTCATCATCCACCAGGAGAACGGGACACTGCTGTTTGCTGATTGGAGGAATAGAACTGAGCTGGTGATAGGAAAGGCAAGACAATGAAGGGATGGGAAAGGAGCAGTGTACGTTTTTTAAATTAAAAAGGCTGGGGGTTGGATTGATGACTTAGTCATTAAGAACACTGAATGCTCTTTCAGAGTTCTGGAGTTCAAATCCCAGCAACCACATGGTGGCTCACAACCATCTGTAATGGGATCTGGCACCCTCTTCTGGTGTGTCTGAGGATAGCTATAGTATACTTACATACATAATTTTTTTTTTTAAAGGCAAGGCTGAAGGTATGAGAGGGTTCGTGATGTAATGACAATAAAGGTCATGTCTAGGTCCCACGGTGGCTGGTTTTTTTTTTTTTCCCATGAGGTCTTGGGTGAGAAGCAGCAACTAGAGATCAATGTCCTTCTTTTGCTTTGGCATGAAGAAAACTGCACAAGTACAAGCTGGGAACCTTTGCTTTATCTAGAAGATTAACACTTTGGTTTGTGTCATCATGACCAGGTGGGGAGAGGTTTCTGATCATGTGGGGTAGGGGGTTGTTAATTGGCACTAAGCCTGATGGGAAACCACTCCCCACCCCCAACTGCCAATCCATGTAAAGAATGACATCAAGTAACCGCCTGACCCTGGTGAGAGGGCTGTAGAACATGGCATTGGTCAGTACTCTTGTCCATTTCCCTACTTTATTTAGGGCTCTTGAACACTTCCATCTCCCTTCTAACCCACTAACTAGCAGCTGGGAAGAAGGAGTAGTAGGAAAAGTGGTTTGTGGACCTGTTTAGAAATAGGTCTTCAGGGTGATTCCACTCTTCGTTGTTAAGATACCAGCAGTTCAGTCCAATAGCAAACACCAAACACTAATCAGTAACAGCCACTAGATCCAGCAGAAACCACAAGGCTTCCTCACTGAGCCAACGGAAGCGGCGAGCATCAGCCAGAATACCATGAAAGTTCCTTGGCATGTTTCTGTCTATGCATTGAAGACCAGTGAAGACCAGCAAAGAAGCGAGTCCAGCCAAGCGTTGCCTGGCAGCAATGCAAACAACTTCTCACTGCTTATGGGGTTCCGTTTAGGCTCTTTCCAAACATCACGAGTCTTCTCAAGCATCGGATCCGGCAAAACATCATATGTTCTCTCTGTGTCTGCTTCAGCAAATCATCCTCTCACAAGACAGCCCCCCCCCAAAAAAAACAAAACAAACAAACAAAAAATCACGTGACACAACTGGGTTTCCAAAGAAACCAGAAACTTCCACTTCACAAGCCAGCTAAAGATGGCTGCAGCCAACAGGAGAGGTCTCAGGCCAGACACAAGAAGATGTCCCCTGGTTAGTCACGACAATATTGGTAGTTTTACAATAGCCTAAGCAAGTTGGAACTTGAACTATCTTGGGTACATATGGACGTTCTTGGTCTGCCAGGGCCACTGTGATCCTGGTCAGAAGTGCCAGCTTTGATGATAGGACAGGCTGCCTAGGATTCTGCAGAGAAGCATCGTTCTAGAAGGAAAGAGGAACAGACTTCATAGAGAGGTGGGGGTAATGAGAGCTGCCAAAATCCTATGAGTTAAGGGGAGAGATGGAAGGGAGACATTTTAGTTTGGTTTTACTATTTGGAGACATGTTTCTCCATAGCCCTGGCTGGTCTTGACATGGAGAATCCCTGCATTCACCCACTGGATGGTGGGATAAAGGTATGTGTCATTCAGTCCAGCAGAAAGGTAGCCCTCTAACATATGCTTGAAGCCAGTGTCATAAATACAAAGAGGAGTGCTGAGCTCTTGACAGACAAGAGGCAGGATATTTTTTTTCTAGGAGCAGGTTCTCTTAACTTCACACTTAGGGCTCATGGGTAGCAGGGAAGCAAGGTGAGAGTGAGGGAGAGCTGTTCCTGCCACTCATCCGGTGTGAGATGGCCTCAGTGCAGGGGAGAAGCTCTTGTCCCCCTGTCCCTCACTGCCTTCAACAGTTGGAAGAGCTGGCCTGGGGTCATGAGATCTGGAGAACTGGCTTGTCCCTCAATGGCTACAGCACTCAGGAGAGCAGGCCTTGCACCTTGCCTGGGCCACACAGTGGAGCTGGCTCTGGAGTTGAGAGTGTGAGTGAGCTAGCCTGAAGGAGGGGCTTGAGAACAAGAGAGCATGGCCATAGATGGATGGTGTCGCTGGGCGGCCTGGCCAGAGCGGTACTGGAGAGCTTATGCTGGTGTTGTGGATAGAGGAGAGACAGCAATGTGCGAACCAACTTGACTGCCACCCAGTGCCAGATCTGAGTTGGCCCACTCCCAAATCTGTATCATATGCGAATGGTTGGGATTTGTGAGAGGGCCAGTCCTGCTGTTCCAAAGCTGCAGGATCTCCAAGACACAGGGCAACAACAGGATAACCAGGGAGAAGTTCCGATGGGGACCCAATATTGATGGTGTCACAGAAGCCAGAGAACCAGACCAGTGACTCATTGCAATGAACATTCGCAAGTGAAGGTGTGTGGACAGAGGGATGTACTGTGGGGACACACTGTGACACACTACAGCTTCGACATTGAGTTGATTTCTATTCTTTGTTTTTGTTGCTGTGGGTTTTTTGTTATTTTTTTGTTGTTATTTTTTGTTTGATTTTGTTTTTTTCTTTGGTACAGGAGGTTGCAAGGACAAAAGGAAAATATGAGGGTTTGGGAGATGAGCAGGACTAGAGTGCATGATTCTCACAAAGACTTATTTAAAAGTTAAGGAGAAAAAGGAGAGAACCAGGCTTGGAAAATAGATGCCAGCAATGAGGAGGTACATTATCCCATTGAGAACCAACTAGAATGGGCTGGGCTGTCTGAGGCTAGCATCTTTCCTGGGTCTCGCCTGCTCTGATACAAGCTTGCAATCTACACATTCAGGTTGGCTCCATTGTTTTTGTATCAAAAGCCAAATTCAGTTATTTTGTACCATCTGAACTTGAAACCTCAGTCAGTGAAGAATCAGCCAAATTCAAAACAACTCCTCAGAGTGGCTGTAAATCTTAATGCTGGGCTATACCCGGCAATCCCTGAGTGATACTAAAACAAAATTATTCGCCGAGTCCTCAGCCTGGACTACTATGATTCTTCTGTCTTTGACAGGTGTTCATTAAAGGTCAGTTCCTGAAACAGACCGTCACCTTAGTAGCAGACAGCTTAAACTCCCTGTCTCTGCCGTGTCAACCTTGACCTTAGGCTCAAAGGCTCAGGCTCAAAGGCAGGGAGCTGGAGAAAGTGCCTCTGGTGGTTCCAATGGCGCCACACAGTGCCTGTATTTAAGTTGGTGTTTTCATCATAAAAGTGATACATGGTTATAAAAAATGTGAAGAAACTACAGAAAAAGAACAGCATTCCTTTTTCAACCAATCCATCACGCGTTCATGTCAGTGTTTGCCTTCTGCTCATATTTTCCATATGCAGAGGTTTGTTTAACTTAAGGTCTCGCTGGGTACGTAATGTGTAGCTTGAACTTTTAAAAAATTTATTCATTATATATAATGAATAGGGTGTATGTATTGTGTGTATGAAGTGTGTGTATATGTGTGTATGTGTGTGCACATGTATGCATGTATGCATGTGTGCATATGTATATGTCCACCTGTGTATATATGTATGTATGTATGAATGTATGCATATGTATGTATGCATGCGTGCATATGTATTTGTACATGTGTGTATATGTGTATAGTATGTAGTGTGTGCATGTGTGTATGTGTGTATGCATGTGTGTGTGTACACATTAGTACATATAAAGGAAATAGATGGCATCAGATCCTTAGATGTTACGAGTGGTCATGAGCTTACTAATATGTGTGCTAGAAATCTAAACTCCAGTCCTCTCAAAGAGCAGCAAGTGCTCTTAACTCCAGCCTGGTTTCACAAGTTTTTATTCCTTAATATGTATCACCCAAGGAGTTTAAAATCACAGCAAGATATCTTAGCTAAGGTCTCTACTGCCACATTGAAACAGCATGGGGGAGGAAAGTGTTTGCTTGGCTTCCATTTTCACATCATAGTCCATCATTGAAGGAAGTCAGAACAGGAACTCAATCAGGGCAGGAACCTGGAGGCAGGAGCTAATGCAGAAGCCATGGAGGGTGCAGCTTGCTGGCTTGTTCTCTATAACTTGTTCAATCTGCTTTCTTATAGAACCTGGAACCACCAGCCCAGGGATGACTCCACCCATAAAGGGCTGGGCCCACTTTTACCAATCACAATTAATAAAATGCCCTACAAGCTTGCCTACAGTCCTATCTGACACAGGCGTGTTCTCAACCGAGACTCCCTTCTCTCCAATGACGCTAGCTCGTGTCAAGTTGGCATAAAGTAGCCACCACAACAATCACATTCAGAATATTTAACATTGGTACAATAGAAAAATTCTTTCTCAAAAATTTTCAGCTGCTTCCAGCATTGTATTTGATACTAACATCTTTCCAGACTGGAGTCTGCCAGGGAGAGAACAATGACCCTGGCTTGATTGGTTTATCTCCACACTCATTGTTCAACCTGTGTGAGCTCACACTTCTACAGATTGGCATTCTATTGATATTTGGGGGATTATTGTCTCATCAATAATTTAGGTATGTGTATGATCCCACCAAGTATATAGAGCATGGATCCTCCAAGGACAGGGGCGGAGGGTTCTTGAGGCTGAAACCACAGAACCTAATCCCGTATTTGGGGTTGCCTGTCTGAGAATCTTGCTTGAGAGGGCTCTATCACTGGGCCTCATTCTCAGAGGTTGTTTTTCTCCTTAGCTCCCACTGACTGGGTTTTGCAGGTGAAAGATGTATAAACTCGGCCATGTTCACTGTATTTCGTCTTGAACTCTAAATATCATTTTCACTGTCGATGAGCTGACACAGAGTTTGGGGAGCACCGGAGTGTGTCTGTCTGCTCAACCTGCTCAGAGAAAGGGTTGCCTTGATAAGGTCAGCCAGGAAAAGTCTAAGCTCTGGTTTTCTTGAAAGAGATGTTTGTGGTTAGGTAGATGGTCACTGTTAACTAGGGTTTCTGTTGTTGTGAGAAGACACACAACCAAGGCAACTCAAATAAAGGTAAACACTTAATTGGGGCTGATTTACAGTTTCGGAGGCTCAGTCTGTTATCATCATAGCAAGACGCATGGCAGCCTCAAGACGGACATGATGCTTGAGGAACTGAGACTTCTACATATTGATCAGAAGACACTGTCAGGAGGAGACTCTTCAGCAGACAGCTAGGAGGAGAATCTCATTTGCAGTGGGTAGAGCTTGAACATAGAGACGTCCAAGCCCATCCCCACAGTGACACACTTCAACTAACAAAGCCGCACTTCCTCCATTAGGCCACGCCTCCTAATGGTGAGATTTCCCGTGGGCCAAACATATTCAAACCACCACACCCACCCTTTCCCAGGTCCCTTGCAGGGCTGTAAGTCCTCTCACTAGTCTCAGCCAAGGAGCAACCTGTGATTCCCCCTTGTCAGCTCCAGTTCTCTCCTCTTTGACCATTTTGACAGGGTCTAAAGATGAAGAACATTCTACAGTGCTGATTTATTTCATGGAGAATTCTGCCTGGGATTGGACCTTGAAGAACAGGCATAAAGAAGAAAATAAAGTATCATAATAACTCAGGGGCAAATTTTTTCCAGTGTGTTATTATCTATTTGGAAATTATCCACTGAGATTTTTAAATACTTTCCTTAGTTGAAGGAGGCATTGTGTGGACCATGCAAAGTAGGACATCATTGCTAAAGCTTGGTTCAAGGTTCTGCCCAATCCCAAGGCATCTTCTTCTCCAGTGTGCCAATCCTGAGCAGAAACTCCCTGCATATAGGAAGCATCCATACTGGGAATAATTATCAGAGAATTAGAAGCATCCATGTTCATCCTTATAGGATCTCTGGGTAAAGCTTGCACTTGCTGCCTCTTACCCTGAATCTCAAAGGAAAAAGGTACATGGAACTTGGAGACTGTGAGAGCACAGGGCAGGCTGCTCCCTTGTCTGTAGGGTCCCACTTCCCTTCAGCCATGTTGCTGGGCCTCAGGAGAGGAAGCCTGGATTCTCTAACATCTTGTGAGATGATAGGTAGACATTGCAGCCTTTTATTTCTGACACTGTAATTTAGAACCATCGGAGATTACTGTATTCATCTTTGCAGAATTGCCATTTGATTATTTTCTGTCTAAAAGGAAAGATTGGGATCTTTATAAGTAATTGCTCCTTCTCCTCCTCCTCTTTCTCTTCCTTCTTCATTGAGACTTTATTTATACCAGGCTAGTCTTGAATTGCTCTCACTATGAAGCTGACAATGATCTTGAACTTCTGACCCTTTGCCTCCACCTTCCGATTCCTGAGACAATAGGCATGTACCACCGTGCAAAGTGTTGGTAAGTCATGTTCTGCATTTATTTTGAGAACTGTGCAGTTAAGAGAGTGCAATTACCCTCTTCCTGCTATCCTACCCAGTCTCAGACTGAAAGAAAAGGCAGATGCCCATCTTCCTTTGGTGGACAGCACACCTTAGAACTCTTTCCAATGTGGGGAGCCTGTCCCTCTAGCAAACTGTAGTGGTCCCCAAGAGAGGGTCAAGGGTTCTCCCATAGCTGAGCATGAGAGAGTGAGTCAGCAAGCACATTCGTCTGAGGTCTCATTCTACCTTGAGTTTCTGCCCTGATTTCCCTCAGTGCTAGATTCTGACCTGCAAGCATAAGCCAGATAAACCCATTCCTCCCTATGTTCCTTTGGATCAGAGGGGTTTATCACAGCAACAGAAAGGGAAGTAGAGGGGCCTCACCAGGAGTTGACCACATACATTCATTTCGATATGGGACTTTCCAGTCTTCAGAGCTATATAGAATACAATTCTATCACTTAAGCTACCACATGAACACACACACACACACACACACGCACGCACGCACGCACGCACGCACGCACGCACGCACGCACACAAACACACAAACACACACACTCTCACATGCATTGGCATATATATACAGAAACACATACATGGACATTCACATGCACCAGCATGTATACATAGAAACACAGCACACACACACACACACACACACACACACACACACACACACACACACACACACCCCATACACACACAAAAGATCTGTGAGAAAACTATGCTACATTTCACCAAACTTAATTAGAAGTTTTAAGACTTAAAGATAAATATTTTGACTAGACACACAGATATACATGTGACATGTGTCAGAGTTATTGTCCCTGTCTGTATGTCTGGTATGTTGACATTTCTATAGGAACTTGAAGAATTCTTGGGGATCTGGGCTTCTAGCAGAGCACTGAGCATCCCATGTAAGGGCTAGGTCAGCTTCTGGAAGTATGTGCACACTTGAGTCACCTCTCAGAGTGCTTGCTCTCCCCTCAGTGTCAGTGGATAGAGTCCTTTGTGCTCAGTACAAGCATGGACTCAGGAGACCTAGGCAAGGGAGGTGGCTGGCCCAGAAGAGCTCCCTTCTTGGGAACAGAGGAGTGTGAGGCCATGCCTAGTAGTCTATGGCCAGATGAGAGGTCCAGTCCTCTCATGCTCTCCTGACGCACTTCCCATTGGAATGTTTGTATGCTCTATTAAGTTATAGTGAGCAACTTGTGCTTCTCCACTGTGGTCAACTTGATTTGGTCTGGAATTTGCTGAGACACATCTCTGGGTATTTCGAGGAAGGATTAACTGAGGGGGAAGACTCTTCCCCAGAGTGGGTAGCATTTCTAGCAGACTCTGTATAAAGAGATTACAAGGGCAGAGTGCTGCTGCTTTGTCCCTACCCCCTACCTTCCCTACCCATCCTTGCTGCTGAGCTATCTCATGGCTGCCATCCTTTCTCTGAGGTGGCAGCTCAACCTCTTCGGCCTTCTAACCTGCACTGAAGAGGAATAGTTCTCCAGTAATCCTCCAGCACAAGACTGGGACTTGAGAGGTATCGGGCCTTGTGCACTGAGAAGCTATTGATTTCTTAGCCCCTTGAGAGTAGAGCCAGCCATTGTGGGGCTACTCAGCCTTACCACATAAGCCAATCTAGTTGATCCCTTTGCAATGCATTCTTCTTCAGCAATGCTGTTTCTCTGGAGCCTTGACTGATGTGCTCACTGTGTTGCTCTCTTGCTCTGCACCTCATACTCACATTGTTTCTATCTGCCATTCCTCCTGTCCTCGAGACATACCTATTCAGTCTTGAAATACCCTTGCTCTGTCACCTCCTGTGTGAAGAGTCTCCTACCAACAAATGCCAGGTATCATGTGCCCTTTATGTTACGCACAAATCTAGCACTTGCTTCTCTTCATCAAAGCTCAGCAAGTCTCCAGGGAATGCGTATTGCAGTGACCATGAGGACTGGGGGATGGAGTAGATACTGTCCATCCCAAGGCTCCTCAAGGACTATGATTCGCTACAGCAAATCACCACAAAGCTTAGAGCAGTCCAGCTCAAAAGCATGCACAGTCCCTGCAGATGAGGAATTCAGGAAGGCCCTGGCTGGGTAGTTAGCCAGGGCTCCTCATGGGCTGAAGTTAATTAGTGGCTGTAATAAGAACATTGGGGAAGGGAGAGCGGCCCCTCTGCCAGCTCTCCACACAGCTCACAGAGGCCGGATGTCTCTCTCTCTGGGGACTAGTTTGTGTTCCTCACCACATGAGAATAGAGGAGCAACAGCTGAAGACAGACTGGAGCCTTTTTACCTTTTGGGGATCGAACCTTGTGAGTCACAGTGTCCCCTCTGTTGTGTTCTCTTAATTAAGAGGGGATCACCCCACCCTGCACAGATTTAAGGGCAGGGGGTTTAGTCGAGGCCCCGTGAGGAAAGTTAGTTGCAAAGCTCTCAGAGAACACGTGGATCAAGGGGTTGACATAGCTGTCATTGGAAGACATAGCCTGCCACAGTGTCAGGGAGTGCTAGTCATGGTTGGCCGCATGTCCATCCCTGTATTCTAACCATCAGCTAATGGGAGATGTGGACAAGATGGGCTCTTCATCCCATGGTCTGCAGACCAGCATCTAAGAAGGAAAAGCATTCTCTGAACATAAACTCAAGAGGACCTTTAGTTTATAAATAGAAGTCGTGCCTATTGTTTTAATTAAGATAATGAATGTGCTTGCAAGGTTAATTCAGCTCCCATAAGTAGAATGTTTTCTGAGTTTCCAATAGGATTGGTTGATTTTCCCTCAGGCTTTACGTATTTAGTCAGAATTTTCCAAAAAGAGCAGAAGTAACCTGAGGTTCTGTTTTTTGTTTGGTCTGTGTTTGTGTGTGTGTGCACGAGAGAGAGAGAGAGAGAGAGAGAGAGAGAGAGAGAGAGAGAGAGAGAGAGAGAGAGAGAGAGACAAAGAGCAAAGAGACAGGGACAGAGACAGAGACAGAGACAGAAAAAGAAAGAGGTGTGTGTGTGTGTGTGTGTGTGTGTGTCTATGTGTGTGTGTGTGTGTATTTGTGTACATATGTGTGCTGAGAGTATATGTGTTTATATTTGTGTGGGAGTGTATCATGTTAAAGACTGCATGTGTATGGGCATGTTCATGTGTGCAGATAATACATGTGTGTGAGTGTGTACGTTTAAGTATGCATGCCTCCCTCTCTGCGTGTCTCTGTATTAGAGTGAGTGAGCAGGTGTGTAAAGGTTTATCCTGGGAACTGGCTCAGCTTCTTTGGAGGCTGCGAAGTCTCATGTCTGCTATCTATAGGCTGGGGATCTCACACAGTTCACTGTAATTCAGGCCTAGATGGGACAATGGTTAAAGTCCCAGCTTGTAAGGACCCAGGGGAGGACCAAGAAGAAAGGGTGTCACCCTAGCTTGTCCTCTTGCTCTCTTCAGTCGCTCGAAGTCTCATGCCTGCCCATCTCAGTGAGGACGGTCCATTCTGATGCTGGATTCAAGTGCAGGCCTCGAGGGACACACCCTCACAGACTCTCGAGGGCACTGCCTTACTAGCCGTCTGGGCATCCTTTATCCCAACCAAGTTAAATAAGATAAACATTAGACCAACCATCACACAACACAAGTCAGTTCTAAGACTGTGCAGCATCTGTGTGGGCGGACACAGATCTGGCTTTCCTATGTGGTCCTTCCAGGTCCTCTGGTGCTTCATGCTGAAGAATTCTGGCTGTGAGGAGCTGGCTGCCAGATTCCAGCTGTCAGGGCTCTTCAGGAAGCTGGGACTCAGTATGAGCTTGCTCCCCAGAGCCTTGTGTGCCTGGATACTCGGCTGCTTTGCGGCCTGGTGTCTTTCTCCAGGACTACAGTGACTCTTTAACCTTCCAGAAAGAAAGCCACCCCAGGAAGCCTACTATCCCCTTTGAACGATACCTTAGCCCGTATTGTATGCTGAGGATTTCCTAAAGCTGCTCCGAGGGAGAACAAATCCAAGATTTCCCTAGACACAGCTTAGCCACCATAGAGAGCCTGAGGGAGTCAGGCAGTGCTGTGTGGCACGTGAGCAAGTCACTCAGCGCCTCTGCCTGGCAACTTCGATGCTCAGTGATGGGTCCCTCTCCATTAAACAGGAAGTCTTCAGGCAGGACAAAACAGTGCTGCTACTGACAAAACTGGGTGGTGAAGGGGAAAGAATTGTTAAATCAGGGTGTGGGGGAGACGGCTTTATGGGTAAAGTGCTTGGCGTACAAGCATGAAGACCTGAGTTTGATCCCTGAGACCTGCAGGATAAAGCTGCACACAGTGGCATGTGCCTATAATGCCAGAGCTGGGGGAGCAGAGACAATGGGGTCCCTGAGGCTTCCTGTCCATACACTATAGGCAAATAGGTCAACTTCAGGCTCATTGAGAATCCTGTCTCCAAAAACCAATTGGAAGGGAGATGGCTTAGCAGAAAAATGTGCTTGTTACATGAGCAATAGGACCAGAGTTTGGGTCCCCAGTACTCACAAAATCCTTAGACATGTGTGGTGACCTATTTGAGAGGAAGTGTGGGAGATAACAGCTGGAGATGAAGCCAAGGACAAGAGGCTGCCTGAATCACCAGGCTACCAAGCTCTGCATTAAAATGAAAGACCCTGCCTTGATATATAGAGTGGTGAGGTATTGAGAAGATACCCAGTGTCAACCTCTAGCTTACACACACACACACACACATACACACACACATCAAAGTAGAGAGCAATTAAGGGAGATTTCAACCATCAACCTGTAATCTTAACATATATGTGTACACATTTGCATACCTACTCACAAGCCTGCATACTTATGTGTACACATATATACACCATACACACACACACACACACACACACACACACATCCACACACACACACTCACATCAAAGTAGAGAGCAATTAAGGGAGATTTCTGCTATCAACCTCTAATCTTGACATATATGTGTACACATTTGCATACCAACTCACATGCCTGCATACATATGTGTACACATATATACACCACACACATACACACACACACACACACTCACATCAAAGTAGAGAGCAATTAAGGGAGATTTCTGCTATCAACCTCTAATCTTGACATATATGTGTACACATTTGCATACCAACTCACATGCCTGCATACATATGTATACACATATATAAACCATACAACACACACACACACACACACACATCAAAATAGAGAGCAATCAAGGGAAATTTCTGCTATCAACCTTTAATCTTAACATATATGTATAGACATTTGCATACCTACTCACATGCCTGCATACATACATGTAGACACGTATACACTATACAAACATAAATACAGACAGACAAATCAAAGTAGAGAGCAGTTAAGCAAGATACCTGATATCAACCTCTAGTCTCAACATATATGTATACACGTTTGCATACCTACTCACACATCTACAAACATACATGTACACATATACACCACACATACATAAACACACACACCCATACATGAAAGAGCCAGCTACATGCTATTCTGCTTTATATAGATTTTGGGTTTCCTTGTTCTGTCCACATTTTTTAGTTCATTATCTCCTTATATTTGTTGTTGTGTAATATATGTACTAAGAGAATGGTCATATGCTATTATATAAGCTATAAATATTGAGGATAGCTTTTATTATTGAATTTTTGTGCTTAGCACTTTTATTTCCCACGTCAGCTGATATTTAAAAATACTCCATGATGTTAATATAGTTTTTGCTGCTTGGAAGTTCAGGGAGATTTATGCTTAACTCGTATGAAACCCCTTTTCATAGGAACCGCAGAGCTGGTTGCAAACATTTGGATGACGGCAGTGCTGAAGGCCAGCACCTTTTTAAGAGTCCTGTGCACACCAGCCTTTCTCTGGCCAGCATCAGCCTTCTCTCATACCTTGCAAAGTCTGGTTGCCTAGGAGAGTGAGGTCAAGAAGGCTCCCCACCACGAACCTGATTGTTTTTCAGTGCCGTGGCTGTTGGTAGCCAAGAGTGACAGACCTAGTGACTGGAGGTGGTGGGCTGAGGGTCTCCAGATGTCTCAGAAACAACAGGAGACAACATGCAGCATCTGGTGTTTGAGAGACAGAGGCAGGCTTTAATCTTTGCTCATCTGCTCCGTGTGTTATATTAAGCACTTCACTCTGCCCTCTGAGCCTTGATGTCCTCCATACAGGAAACAGGAGTTAGCGATACCCATCTCACCCTCTCTTCTAGGATATTGTGATAACCAAGTGGCTTGGCTGTGGGGGAACCACTTCATAATTGTAAAGCTTTGCATAACACTGGTTATTTTTATCAGGGTTGATCAAGTAGGGAGAGACTGCCATGGAAGGAATTGTATGACAGAAGAGGAACAATTGATCCCTAAAGATCACAACTTCTGGAAAGACTGATGTTCTGTTACTAGGGCATGGGAGAGGGAAAGGGAACAGAATGGTAAGCCAAAGGGGAGGGGCAAACACTATGGAATCCAATCCTTAATTGTATATTGGATTGGACCAACAAAGAGAAACGTCAGTGCTTGGGCGAGTATGGAAGCACACAAGTCACATTCATCTATACCTTCGGCAAAATGTTTTAAAATGCCTACTGTGTGCATCACAGACTTTCTATTGGGAGAAAGTATTTAGAGACTTTTCTATATGGGATCACTTAGCCATTTATTGAGCTACTTCGGTAAGTATTTAGATGACTATTCGGAAAGTGAAGATAAATGCATGAGTTTGCTTGCTGACTTCCACAAATCCCCCGCGCTTGTTTCTTACCTTTGTGTGCTGTGTGGTGGAGAGGCCCGAGAGGAGGATGCAGAATGCGTGATGCTCTCCCTGACTAACAGCTGGCTCATTCTCTGCCTCTTGACCTTATACAAAGCACTTCTCTTCCCTAGACCCCAGTTTCCCATCTGGATGGCGCAACAAACAAGATGACATATCCCATTCGGGAAGTGACGAGCAGATGTTCAGTGTGTGCTCTTGTAAGACCTGGTGGCTTGTGTTTTGTTTGAGACAAAGTCCTGCCCATAGGCGTTAGTCAGTTTTCTTGTTGCTGGGACTCAGCACCAAAAGAAAAGCACCTCATTGGAAGAATGACTTATTTTTGGCTTATAGTTCAAGGGGATACAGTCTGTCAAGGTGAGCAAGTCGTGTTGAGACAGGAGCTTCCAGTGGCTGGTCATATTGCCAGGAAGAGAGTGGACAAGAAGTAAGGTCAAACTATTCAACCCTCAAGGCCTGCCCCCCAGTGGTTCACTTCTTCCCACAAGGATCCCCTTTGTAAAGGTTCCATAGCCTTCTGAAGTGGCACCTCCAGCAGGGGACCAACTGTTCTAACACATGAGCCTGTGTGGGACATTCACATTTAAACCACCTCACCACAGTTGATGTCCTTGGTTCTTCCCCATTTAACAGCTCTTGGCTTCTTTCTTATCACTTTCTTATCATGGCAAGGCCATGACTATGAAGCCAGCTTCCCTTTGGAGCATGAATCAAGGGTGCATCCTTGTCCCAGTGAGAGTTCAGGTATACATCCGGGGCGGGTCTCTGCTACCTGAGGCACTTTACTCTGTAACCTTGGGTAGGTCTGATGAACAATAGGCAATGCTTCTGTAATATATAGTGGACCTGGTCCTCTGCTGAAGAAAAGCTCAAACAAAATAACCAAAGGTCAGAGAGACCAAGAGCCCTTTGTGCTCTGAACCAGGTCTCCTCTCCATACGGCAGAGGCTCTCCTGCACCCTGATGTATGCTATCATTGCTCCGTGGCCTCTGTTGCTTCCAGTCCACTGATTTTCACAAACCTAGTGGTGATGCAGGGTTATCATGCTTCCTGTTGATTCTTAGATTAGGAGTGGAGGTGGCAGTCTGTGTAGCTCCCACTTTCTCCCTGCAGTCATCAAAGCAGCCTAACTACTGTACCAGCAGCTGGGTTTTGTGGCTTAGCCTGACTGTTTATCTCCTACCAATGCAAAGCCCAATTCATGTCTCAGCTAAGGAGCAGTCTTCATCTATGTGGCCATTTAAGGATCCATGCCTATTCAGTGTTGGGCATCTGTCTACCTCTGTGACTTACATGTTTTCTTTATGAGAGATGGAGCAGTAAGGAGAGACAATGCTGCTTACGAGATGTAATTCAGCCTTAAGACCTACCCTGACCCCTGACCTCTGACTCTTGACCCCATCCATCTTTCACTCGAGACAAACCTCCAGTCCTAGCGGCAATGCCTACATCTCTTCCCAAGGCTTTCTCTGGCTGTCTAGGCCTGCTGTGCACACATATACAGCACAAGAAAACTAATTGTAACCTTCAGCAATGATAAGGGAGGGTTGTTTCACAATGACCCTTAGCCAGGGCAACCCTTGAACTGTGTTTGCCTGGAGTGTTAACCTGTGATCAAACTTCATGTCTTTGCTGCCTTGTCCCCTGCTCTTCATTCCTGCTTTGGTATTTGCCGGGATCACATCTGACATGCCTCTGCTTTCATTTGGTTAGCCATGGAGGTGACCACCAGAACAGGGTCTTATTTCCCCAAAAGAAATGGAGATAGATCTGGTGTGTGCCTAGAGCCAAGAGGATTGGGGGGAAGGGCACAGCTAATCCTCAGAGAGCCTCAGAACTGCTCCTATTCTTGAATGACCCAGTGATAGACTTGAGAATGAGATTGTAGTGGCTTTAAAAGCTCTGTTTTAGGAAGACCTGATAAGGTGGCTGGTGGAGGCAGAAATATCAGAAATTCAAGTTCACCCTTGGTGACAGAGTACATTTAACCCAAGCATCTCAACCATGATAAATGGCAGAAATAACAATACTAAAAATGATAATAATTTAAAAAGATTCTTTCCTTTTCCAATTATACCAGATGAAGCACCGAGCCTTGAAGGGAGGAGCTTGTAGCTTAGTGGCTACCCCATCACAAGGCCACACTGTTGGGGTAGAAATCTTAGCTCACATCCAGACAAACCACACCAGGCCAACATGGTTCCATGTGGAAAGGTTTAATGAGAGAAGAAGAGTAGAAGAGGAGAGGAGTAGAGGCTGGCCATGAGCATATGCAGGGAACCGGGGAGGGAAATGGGGAGAGAAGGGACGAAGGGGAAGAGGGGAAGAGCAAGAGAACAAGGAGCAAGAGAGTGAGGAGTGGGCAATCATCCCCTTTTACAGTGTCATGCATACCTGACTGTTGCCAGGTAACTGTGGGTGTCAAGCTTAGACAGAATGCTAATACACACTTCCCATATTCAGCATCCTCAGTTCCTGTTTGTGTCACTCCTTCCCTTCCTTTATCTGCTTTTCATGGATCTCGTAGGTGTGTGGACAGGTGGCTATGGGATGCTGCCTCCATTCCCAAGACTCGTCCACCCTCTGTGGTCAAAGCCTTATGGTGATGGGTCATTGGGTATCAGTGTGACAACAGGATTATTCGGAGCTGTGGTGAATCGCACTGTATTAAGCTGCTCCTTTTAGTTTGGGTTAGACTAGCTGAGTCTGTGTGGGTGTGTTGGGGTTAGCTGAGCAAATTGTCTGTTATCAGGGTTCTAGTATTTCCTGTTCATATATGCTTAGATGGATGCAAGCTAGGGGGGGAGAGAGAGAGAGAGAGAGAGAGAGAGAGAGAGAGAGAGAGAGAGAGAGAGAGAGAGCAGAGCTCCCCCTCCCACTGATGTTTAGGTTTATGTATCTTAGCCAACATCCACCTTTACACGGATTCCTTTACACCTTTACACGGAGACATTTTGAACTGTTAACTTGACATAACTTAGAATCATCTGATAAGAGTAATGAAGAAAGTTTAGAGTAGGTCAGCCAATGGGCATCTTGTATAGGATTGTCTTGATTATTAATCGATGTGGGAAGAGCTAGCCCACCATAGATCACCATTGCTTAAGCTGGGTCCTGAACTGTTTAGAAGTAAAGAAAGTTAGCAAGCAGTTGACTATCCTGTTTATTCTCTCTCTACCCTTCACTGTGGACATGATGCTTCAAGCCTTGCCTTTCTCGCAATAATGAATGTCAATCTGGAGTTGCAACACCAGATAAATCCTTTCTCTCCCAAATTGCTGTTGATCTGGATATTTTAATACTGAAACAGGGATGAAATTAGATCTCTGCTCTTACCCACAATTCAGTCTGTTAGATGCTTTGGATGCTAGAGAGTAGGTATAAAAGTACAACTGTCTCCCAAATGTTGTAAAGTTGATGGTGCTAAAAGACAACTGTATCTTTTGTCTTCTACCCTCAGGAGCAGTAGGAGCCAGTCAGAGCCTGCTGAGACCAGCCTCTTGGTGTTTCCCAGAGCCTTGTGCTTCCTCTTGGTTAGACCGGCTGCGTCATTCCTTAGCACCGAGCCTCTCTTTCACTTCCCCAAACATTCCCAGCCCTGACATTTTAATTCTAACAGTATACAGTCTGTACATTCCCTTAAACACCCATCCAGAAGGCAGAGACAGCCAAACAATGCTTCCTTCCGGGCACTAAGCTTAGAAATGTAGGATGCAGTGCGGGTTCCTCACTGTACATTGCTTTTTGCCCTGTACTTAAAAGAATGCCAAGGCCTCTATTTTAACTCTGGTTTCTACTGCTCTTTTAGCTAATCTCATAGTCAAAGGACACTGATGTGGCTGGAAGCACATCCCCAATTTCCATAACAAAAAGCTGGATAAGTCTTAAGCATGGAAAAATGATGACTGTTAATATAAAACCCACCGGAAACCAACTCTTCGAAACACTCTGCCCTTCAGAAAACCATTTTTTTTGAGGAAAATTTAATCCATCTGATCATGATTTACTTTCTATTGACTCATTGTTTTGCCTCAGCCCAAGTTATTTAACTTCCAAGGAGAACTTTCAGAGTACCTTGAATGTTACTTTTGCCAGCAGAGAAAACTGCATTTTATTTTATTTTTCCCTTTAACAAATGGACTCACAAAAGGTTCCTAGCCCTAACCTCCACATGTTGCATTCAAAGGAAAAGGTCTTTCTTCCAGTGTGAGCTCAGTGAGAAGACAGTGTGATGTCCAATTGGAACCTGTGGTGTTTTGAATAATGGCCACTGGGGTCCCACCCTCAGGGTTATGTACAAGAACACTTGATCCCTACTGGTGGTGTTGGTGGCTGTAGGGAAGATTGTGTGTCCCCTTTAGGAAGTGACAGAAAGCATGTCACTAGGAGCAGGCTTTGAGGTTTTATATCCTGGCCCTATTTTCTGTGCTTGCTGTCTGCTTCTAGGGTGTGGATAAATGTGATGAGCTTCCTGCTCTTGTCACCATGTCTCCCCTGCTATGGAATCTATGTAGTTGGAATCTCAAGCCCACATACACCCTTCCTTCTGTAGGTTGCTCTGCTCGGGATATTTTATTACCGTGACAGGAAGGTAACTAATATAGGACCCATTGGTGTTTTTATGGCTGTTATTTACAGCTGCTGCCTGTCTGCCCTGATTGATGAGTCCCCTACCAGGTCTGCAGTGCCGTAGCTGGTAACATCCTCAACCTTCTCACAACTGACAAATGCTGTGCTGCTTACGTCTGTTCTGTGTCCAGCCCTTACTGAGTAATACCTCTCCTACCCCCAGGTGCTAAGAGTAAAACGTCCACATGTCATTGTCCACTAAGCTCTGCTCAAAAACCAGCATGGAAATGTCATGTGGATACTGAAAAAGAGGGACTGAGGGGACTAACTTGGGTCTAAAAGACCTAAGGTCTCTTCTATGTCATTTCTCTTCTTCCCCTCCCCCTCCTTCCCTTATTTCTCTTTCTCCTTCCTTGGATTCTTTCTAATTGAGAAAGTGAAAGATCAGGGTCCCAGCGGTTACCATCAGGTAAGCTTGGACAATAGATTTTTTCCTGAGGGCCTTGGGTTTTACCATCTGTATTATGACCCTTCATTTTGTGAAATTGGATTAATAAGGCACTAACATATTTCAAACACCTACTATGCACCTTAATTTCCTTCCTGTTTTCACCTCCAGCAATGGTGGTGTGTTGTTCTATTGTAAGGCAGCCATTGCTCAGGGTAGGGACTTGATCTGACCCCTGGACTTTCAGGATATAAAGGCTACTCAAAGTGTTTATTGAACCCAAATCTCTATGACTTCTTTCGTGCTTTGACTCTTTTTTTTTTTGATTTAAGAATTCTGAATCTGCTAGATAGAACATTGTACCTAATTCCTTGCACTTAAAATATTCAGCGACCAGTAGATACCAGACACATTCAACACACAGCTGCCACCCAATAAAACACCATCTGATGGGAAGTGACTGATAGTAATCTTGGTCATCAACAGGATAGGATTTTAGCAACACTGTGGAAACACACCTCTGAATAAGTCTAGGAGGGTGTTTCCAGAAAGATTTAACTAAGGAGGGAGACCCACTTCCAGTGTAAGAGGCACCATCCTAGAGGGTGGGGGCCTGGCCTGAGGAAAGGGGACTCAGAAAGCAGACTGAGTAATGGCATCCTCCACCCTCCCACTCCCTTCCTGATTGCAGAAGCAATGAGAGAAGAGAGCTCTCCCCACTGCCATCATGCTTCCTCCACAGTAACAGACTGTATCTGCTCCCTCTGTAACTAAAATAAACCTTTCCTCTAATTTGCTTCTTGTCAGGTGTTAGGTAACAGCAACATGAAAAGTTACAAATATATTGGCTTTCCGGAAATGTAACTCTGTTACAGTGTTTCCTTCTAAGGATTCTGAAAGGAGAAAGGAGAGTTACAAGATGTACTGTTTACATTTCTTATCTAACCAACAAAATGGCTAACACAAACAACTTAATGGAGGAGTTTTCTGAGCTCACAATTTGAGTGGGTTTACTCCCTGTGACTTGGTTTCATGTACTTGAGTAGAACATAATGGTAGCTGCTTTTGTGACAAAGGAGCTTCATCAGGGCAGACAATGAGCTGATGGAAAAAGATACAGGAAGGAAGAAGGTAAGCCAATACAGCCCCAAGGACAAACCCCAGTGACTCACTTCCTCCAATTAGAGCACACTTCCTACCCTTTACTACAATCTTGTTCTCAACCCATCTACAGATTAGTCCACTGATTACATCAGCATCATTGTAATCTAATTGCCACTGGAAATGCTATCTGAGAAACATGCAGAAGTGTGCTCCACCAATCTCCTAGACATTTCTTAGTCCAATGATAGTGATAATCAAACTTTAGCTGTAACACAAGGGAAACAAATACCACAGAGATGGCCTTGACATTGAGCAGAGGCTTCAAATATATATGAGAATATCTATCTATGTAGTGGTAAATAGTTAAACTGCGCTGAGCTCCTGGAGTGTACTCACAGCTCTGCACCTACTCAAGAGCTCTGGATTCATGAATGAAAATACACGCACATGCAACCTTTATATTTAATAAGACTTAACTTGCTCAGTGCCTGGGGACTTCCACACATACTCACCTCTGGTATTCCCAAGATAACAGTTTCTAAATCTATATTTTATCTTTACTTCCCTGTTTCTGTCTGGGCAGCTCTCCCATGGGGCTTCTTTCCCTTTGCACCTACATTTCAGCTATCTCACCCTCCTGCACCTTCACTGCATGGCCCATCCTATGCCCCTCTCATGGTAGAATCCCTTCTTCATCTTCCCTGCGTTTCTTGCCCAGGAATCCTCTTTTCTCCCTGCCCAGCCATTGGTTGTTGGCAACGTAATTTCCCAATCAGAGCCAACTGGGGGCAGGCTTCCTTTAGCCTATGTGTGGGGGTGGGCATTGAAAACAAGTTTTTGGGATAACACAACTAGCATGAGAACACAAGCTGTTTCATAAAAATATAGAGTTTTCATTCTCTTCTAGTGTAATGGCTTGGGAGGCATCATTCAGACTGATAATGGATTCAATTGCCTGAAGATCTGTCACATTCTGCATCCTTTTATCACTCTCTTAGTGTGACATAAAGAACACCATGGAAAAAAAGGACAATACCTTGCTGATCTCTGGTGCTTGGTGTCTTCCTTTCTCCCCTGACAAGTGTTGCTTGTTTTGATTCACAAGAAGTTTTCATCAATAATGCTTTATTAAAATGATAACTTAAAACCTGGAATGTGTCATTATATGTATTTTTAGTTTCAAAGATCAGTATGTTAAGGCAAGATTTAAAAATGTACATGTAGGTAGGCAAGATCTTTCCAGAAGCGCACAATGGCCTCCCTTTTTCCTCTACAGACCAAGTGCTTGTTGACTGTTCCAAAATGTGTATGTTGAAACTAAACTGCAAGTGGAATAGTATTTGGAAGTAAGGCCATGTTGAAGGATATTTGATCACACTGTCAACCCTGAGAGTGTGTTGTTTACTGGAAAAAATCTGTTTCTAGTTTTACTGTGGTGGATCCAAGAGCTTTCTGCTTTTTGGAAAACAGGATTAAATAAAGTCAAGAGGCAGAACAAGTAACCAGTTGACAGAAAGTGAACATAGGAAAAAAAAAACATAGTAAGAGGAAGTCAGAAGGATGGATAGAGAGATGCACAGGAAGTAGAAGGGAGGGACATTCAGTTTGAGAGTTGTTTTTTTGTTTTTGTTTTTTTGTTTCGTTTTGTTTTTCTTTTTTGAGACTACATGGAGAGGAGAATTTCCTATTGGGACATTGGCTGAAGAGGAAGGTTAGCTGGGTGCTTTCTTTGTAGCAGGCATACATCCCATTTTTTGACTCCAGAGTCTTCACTAGTAGCTTAAATGATTGATATTTTGTTAAAGAAACAAAAAACCAAAACAACAACAACAGCAATGACAACAAATTGGTGCTTCAACATGTCACACAACCACACAGAGACATCACTCCAGCTCTGGACAAACAGAGAATGAATCAGATTTTGTAAGTTACCTGGGAAGTCCTCAAGAATAAAGCTAAAGATGGGAAATACCATAATTCAAGGTGTTAGAACCTTGTACAGTGTTACTTTAGATGGTTTGGAAATAGAAGGAGAAAATGAAAAGATAAATGACTTAACAGAGATTGACATAGTATTGGTTATACTTAGTATCAGTCTGGTAATTCACATTTTATTCTTAATAACCATAGTGGTTTTCATGCCAGATATGAAAAGTGGATTGATGAGTCAAGCCTTAAAAAGACTTATACATTAAAACAAACAAACAAACAAACAAAAAATTCAGTCATAGACAGAGGAATTTAGATAAGAACCTCCCGTGTTACCACATGATAAAACTAAAGATGGTTGGTTCAAAGTTGCTAGAAAACCAACTTTAGTTTACCCAGTTACTATAGAAGACCTACCAGGAGATGACAGACACCCACAAGGTTATAAAAAAATTAAATGGAATCCTATAGGCATATTAGATTTCAGGAGATTTTAAAGAAGCAATCATCTCATATGTTATGTATTCATCTGATATGAAGCAGATATCAAATTCTCAGAAGAAAATTATCCCTCAAAATTGGAAATATTTGGCAACGATAATAATAAAAGCTGATCTTCAGTTTGCAGTGGTAAACATGATGGAAAGAGGAAGCCAGAGCCATAGAACAATGAAGTAGGGATAGAGTTATTAATATTTCCAAGAATGAGTTGCTAGGTGAGGGTCAATATGCTGATTTACAAAGTCAGCTTGAATCTAATAATCACACCTTGGTGCTATGTCATTCAGCAACTTTAAATGCTTGTGACGAGTTTGAAGAATCAGGAAAGAGGTATGAGTCATTAACTAAAATTATACAAAGCCCACAAGAATCTTTCATTAATTTATTATTGACTTCAATTATAAATAGAATAGTATTAGATTCAGAAATCAGACAAATATTAATCTTTGGCTTTTGAAAAATGCTAATTTAGCATGCAGACGGCTAATTAGAGCTTTCAAGGCAAGAGCAGCACCAATTGTATCTCATGTTTATGATGCTATTCTGATAGGAGAAGTAACTTTTAAAAGCTTTAAGAAAAATCAAAATGCCAGATGTTTTAATTGTGGTAAACAAGGTCATTTGAAAAGGAATTGTAGGCAAGGCGTTCCTAGAAACAATGTTTATTTTCTAGAGATAATTCAAAAAGAAGGCCCCAGCCTTCTGGAGTATGCAGAAGCTGTGGCAAAGGCTGGCATTGGAGTAATGAATGCAGATCAACAAGGGACAGGCAAGGTAACCCTTTGCCACTAGGAAATGCCCAAAGGGATCTCCTGTAGGACCCAATACCAAATCCAATTCAATTCAGTAGCTCCCTGTCAGTTTCAGAAATACTCTTCTACAGAACAATTACAAGATTTAGTGCCTGTTGTTAAAAACAACACTGCTCTGGATGTAATCAAGGACAGAATAATTTAGTAGATGAAACAAAAAATTCAGAAGTGAACCAAAAGCAAGCATTTTGGCAAACTGCTATAAATGACCAGTGACCAAATAAATGGCATTAAAGTCAAAGATTTTGTAAGAGATGGGAACAGATGTAACAATAATGTCACCAAAATCTTGGCATCCAGATTGTCCTCTTTAGGAGGTAAATATTCAGCTCCTAGGAATTGGAACTTTATCTCAGGTAAAACAATTTGAAAAATGGGTCAAGTGTATAGGGTAGGGCAAATAGGAAAATTAAAGTTATATGAGGCCATGAATTTATTGGGGCACAATTTGTTGCAGCAATAGAAAACACAGATTAGCATTTCTCCAATCTCTGAAAAAGCTATACAATGAAGAATGCTTCCAAGAAAAATATTAAAAGGTATTATCAAGGACAGTCATAGACTTGTCTAGCTGTGCATAAGCAGGACACAACAGGTGTTAGTCTTTGAATACATTCAGGAAAATAGAAGATGTTAACAGATTTAAGAGCCAAAAATAAGATATTTCAGCCAGTTGACTTTTAATATCCTGGAATTCCCCTGTGTTTGTTAAACAAAAGAAATTAGAGGGAATATTAACAGATTTAAGAGCTATAAATAAAATGTTGCAGTCAAATGGCTCTTTATAGCCTGGAGTCACATCGCCTTCTTTATTACCTAAGCTGTTGCCTATGATAGAAATTGTTTTTAAAAGATTTCTTTTCACAATTCCTTTGCATAAGCAAGATAGGGAAATGTTTGCTTTCTCAGTACCTACTTAAAATACTAGTTGTCTAATAAAGAAGCATCATTGGAAAGTCTTACCACAAGGAGTGATAAACAATCCTACCTTTTGTCAGTATTTTGCATAACAGCTATTAGAAACAGTTTCCTCAATCTAAAATTTACTATTATATGAATGATACCTTACTGGGTGATTCAGATGCAGATACCTTAGGAAAAGTGTTGATGAAGTAAAGAGAATTTTGCCTTGCTGGAGATTATAAATTGCTCCTGAAAAAAGCACCAAGGCAAGACTCTATCATTTATCTAGGATATAAGATAGGTTTTACAGATAATCCAACCATAATGTATAAATCAGGAAAGATCAATTACAAATTCTCAATGATTTTCAAAAATTACTGGGAGATATTAGCTGGCTATGGACCACAATTGGATTAACTATTCAAAAGCTATGTAATTTATTTCAAATCTTACAGTGTTGTATAAGGAGTTAAGTAGTCCAAGAAAATTACCAGCTGAGGGGGTGAGAGAATTGGGTCTGGTAGAGAAGAAACTACAGGAATCTGCAGAAGAACCTGTGGACTACTTGGATCCAAAGCTGGATTATACTTTAGTCATTCTGCTCTCTACTCGTTCTCCCAGAGGAATTCTTATGCAGAGAGAAGATAACTTAGAACAGATATTTTAGCACATAAACATAGTAAAAAATAAAGACTATGTAGAAAAGTTTTCTGGGTTGGTTAAATAAACAGGAATAGACCCAGCAGAAATTGTGGTACCTTTTACTAATGCTGAAATTGCCTCATTATGTGCAGAAAATGAAGATTGGCAAGGAGCTTGCAGTGACTTTCTGGGAGAGATTAAAAACAAATACCTTAAAAGCAAGAGTCTTCAGTTTATATAAAAAAACTAATTGGATTCTCCCTTGTTTAGTAAAAGGGACACCAATTTCTGGGGCCCATACATTCTATACTGATGCAAATAATTCAGGAAAGCAGGTTATAAATCAGGAAAAAGTGGCTCATAGAGCTTATGATTTAGTTCAAAAATCAGAGCTGTAAGCTATTCTTATGTTATTATTACATTTTCCTTAATTTCTCAATGCAGTTACTGACTCTCAAAATACAGAAAGCGTTGCTTTACATATTGAAACCCCCACAACTTATTCCATATGGTTCAGAACAAACTTCCCTATTTATTCAACTGCATTAAGTAATTAGAAATAGAAATCATCCATTATATATAACACATATCAAATCTCACATGGGTATACTAGGCCCTCTAGTGCAAGGTAATGATGAAACTGACCAACTATTTATAGGAAATGTACCAGAAGCCTCAGAATTTCATAAGAAGTACTATGTTAACAGAAAAGATTTGAAGAAAAATTTTTGTATCACTTGACAACAAACCAAGGTTATGTTCTACTTGTTCTTTATATAATCAAACTCCATTACCTGCAGGAAGCAACCAAAAAGGTATGCAAAGAAATGAAATTTGGCAAATGTGGATGTGTTTCATTTGATGGAGTTTGGAAAATTAAAGTACACGCATCCTACCATAGATAAATATTCAGGATTTCAGTGAACAACTGCTTTATGTTCTGAAAAGCCTGAATTTGTAATTACACATTTATTAGAAGTTATGGATATTATGGGGATACATGTACAAATTTAGACTAACAATGCTCCAGCATATGTCTCTAGTAAAACAAAACAATTCTTTTGCATAGTACAACATAAAGCATTTTACAGGTATACCAGACAATCCTACAGGCAAGCAGTTATAGAAAAGTCTACTCACACTTTAGAAGATATGCTTAATAAACCAAAATGGGTAATAAAGACCCCTAGAGATGGATTACATAGTGCTTCATTAACTTTAAATTTTTAAAATGCTAATGAGAAAGAAACAACAGCTGTGGAGAGACATTAGATAGTAAAAATAACTGCTGAATTAAATGAGCCTGAATATTTTAAAGATGTGTTGACCTCAGAATGGAAACTAGGATACATATTACTGTTGTCTTAGATTTTTCAAAGCTCACTTTATCTAGAGTTCTTAAACCCTTAGCCTTCCCTCTAGCTCACAGACCAAATGTATGGGAAAATGATGACTAACAGGACAAGGGGTTGTAGACCTGTTTAGAGGTAGTTCTTTGGGACAACTACAATCTTAATTGTCAGGATATCAGTAGTTTAGTCCAAACTAACACCAAACACAAATCAGTAGCAGCAGTTTGATCCAGAAGAATCCACAAGGCTCTGTTGAATCAGCAAGAATCAGCAGGAATACCATGAGAAGTTCTTTGCTGCATTTTTCTCTACAAAGTGAAGACCAGTGAAGCATTGCAAGGTGTACCAATGCAAGAGCATCTTCTCACTGTCTGTGGAATATATATATATATATATATATATATATATATATATATATATATATTTTGCACCCTCTCAAGTGTCTGCTCCAGCAAAACATCCTGTAATCTAACCGAAATTCCAAAGAAACCAGAAATTTCCACTTCATAGCCCCCTTTCTGTTTAAAATTATTTTCTCTAACATTAACAATCTACATACAGTAGAAATATTCAGAAGAACCATAAAGCTAGAATTTTATATCACATTCTAAATAAGCTGCTTGTGTACAATATAACAAACACTAGTCAAACTAAACAACCTTTAATTTTCTATCAATATATAATAGTTAAATAATATATAACAATAGTTAAACAATCAATATATGTAATTAAACAAAATTACCTGTATTTCTATCAAGATGCAATTATTAAACAAAACAAACTTAAATTTCTATCAATATACATTAATCCATGCCAAAGTAGTATATTTAAGACTAAATAGATTAAACTTTTTATTAAAAAATATTTATTTACTTACTTACTTACTTATTTATTGTTATATTCCTTACTTCTCTCTTTACCCTGTCACTAGATAAGAAAGACAAGAGAAAAATGGAGAAGAGAAATTCCTACTTTAAATTTTATTTTGTTTCCTCCCTGATTATAACCAATGACAACCTACTACCTTAGATGATAACAACCATAACACATAAAATGGCCATAACCATCCTCCCCAATTTAAGGGACTGGATGGCAGTCTTTTTATAATTGCTTCCTACTAAACTGGAACAAAGAATTCCTATTTGGGCCCCAAGGGGGGGGAATGGTTAGTTGTTAAAAATAGCATTTGTCTGGTCTGTATTGTCTGTCCAGTCTACATGTTGTCCAGTCTCTGTGTTAGACAACATAGTCTATGTGTTGTCCAGTGTCTGTGTGATCTGTCACTCTGGCTAACCGTTTTGAAGTTGATTTGAATACATATTGTGGAGAGATCAGTGATTGACACAGTCTGTGAGAATGAATCACCTGGCTATTTGCTTTGTGAAGACATTCATGTCTCAGCTGATAAGAGTTTTTCCCTGGTCAGATATAATCTTTATTAGTTTTGTTGGTAATCATGATTTTTTTTAATTCCCTGTAAATACATAAGTATAACCATATCTCCATCTGAAAACTATTATTGGTTTGTATTCTAATGATAACTCATCCTCATAGTATATTGGTTGGCTGGTTCCTCAGCCTTTTTGATAAATCAGTGCCTCTCAGTCATTGTTCCTTTTTTTTAAATTACCAATATTAAGGACATTTAGGGTTAACGAAGCATTATTTAGTATGTCTCTAGGGTATTTTCCTCTCTTTTTCTGTCTAATAAGCATCTCTTTTAAGGTATGATTGGCTTTTTATACAATTGCTTGTTTATCCTGTGGGATTGTGGGGTATACCATTAATATGTTTTATATTATAATATAAAAAAGAACTGCTTCATCTTATTAGATATACATGCAGGAGCATTATCAATCTTAATTTGTGCAAGTGTCTCCATAATTGTCATTTCTAATAAGTGTGTAATTTCACAATCAGTCTTTTCAGAACTTAAAGTAGTTGCCCATTGAAACCCTGAATATGTGTCAATGGTATGGTAAATGTACCTTTGTTTTTCAAATTCTGCAAAAAGAGTAACACCTATCTGCCAGATGTCATTTCTTTTGGTACCACTAGGGTTATTACCAGCAGGTAACAAAGGTTGGTTGTATAGAGAACATGTAGGACACTTTTTAAATTATTTCTTTGACTTGCTGCCAAGTGATAGGATTATTTTTTTCCTTAAACCTTTCCCATTAACGTGACATTTCTCATAAAATTTTCAGGATTCTAACACATTTACTATGAATAATTTATCAATTTCTTCATTTTCCCATGCCATTTGGACCTGTCAAACCTGTATGGGACTGAATATGAGTGGTATAAAATGAATAGTTTCTGCTTCTGATGGCATGTTGCAATTACATAGATAGCCAAGTTCATTCTGAGTTATGAGGAAGAAATTCAGCAGTCTCTATAGGCAAAACAACTATTTCTGCATATAAAGAACCAGTAATTATATAAAGAGATAATCAAATGATACCAGAAGGATTGCATACAATTCTGACTTTTGAACTGACATATATGGACTTTTGATCACCTTGCTTATTTTGTTAGACTCATAACCTGCCTTCCTCTCCTTATTTGCATCTTTATAGATGGTTGGTGCCTCTGGAATCAGTGTTCTCTTTATGATACATGGAAGAATCCAATTAGTTCTTTTTAAAAACGGCATACATTTGATTTTTGGATATTTGTTATTGATTTTACACAAGTATTTATAAGTTCTTTGCCAATCATCGTTGAACATTCATAATGACAATCTTATCATTTGTAAGAGGTACTACAATTTCAGCTGGATCTAAATTGGCATAGTCCTATTTCAAACTTTGTAATTAATTTAGAAATCTTTTCTATACATGACTTCAATTTTTAACTTTGTTCATGTACTAAGAAAATCCATTCCATAATACTATCTTCCCTTTCTATAATGAGCCCAGTAGGAGAATGGGTTGAAGGCAAAATGAACAAAATACAATCAAGTTTAGGAACAATTAGATACACATATGCCTCTTGCAGTCTTTGTTGTATAAGAATTAATTCTCCTTTTGGTTCAGCTGTTAGATATCTTAGACTGTTTAAATTTGAATCTCCTTGTAATGTTTGAAACACATTACTTATATGTACTTAATCTAATTGTAGACCTCAGCCAGTTACTATCTTCTGTTAAATTTTGAAAATTAATAAAAAGTTTGCCATTGGTCCCTATGAATCTGTACTTTTCATGGTTGAATATTTTGTTGACTGAGTTTATAATCCAAATAACTAATGAATCTTTGTATTTTTTTTCTGGAGCAACCTGAAACTCCTAGAATGGCAGAATTTTTGTGCTTCCTAAAACATTTTCTCTAAAGTAACTTTGTCAGAATCAACCAATACAATATCATCCATGTGATATGATCCATGATAAATGATAAACTAAGGAAATTGCCTACAAATTATTTCCAATGATGGCTGTACAAAATATTGACATAAAGTTGTACTATTATATTTCCTGTGAAAGTACATTCTAATTCCTATTTTTTTATTGGACCACTGTTGATCAGAGTAGGCATTGAGAAAGCAAACCTTTCCCTATCCTGCTCATGCAACAGTATTGAGAGAAAGCAGTCTTTCAAGTAAATTATTATTATTTTTTTTTTCCGGAGCTGGGGACCGAACCCAGGGCCTTGCGCTTCCTAGGTAAGCGCTCTACCACTGAGCTAAATCCCCAGCCCAAGTAAATTATTATTATAGGGCATGATCTCAGTAACAAAAAAAGTAAAGGAAGATCTGGTTGTAAAGGACCCATTGGTTGAATTATTCTAAAATAAATCTTAAATCTGTTATCATCTTCTATTTTCCTGATTTCTTTTTTACCACAAACACAGAGGAGTTCCACGGACTGGTAGACTCTTCTATAAGTTGAGCCTCCAGCTGCTCTTGTATCAGTTGTTCAAGAGCCTACAATTCATTGTTGTTGTTGTTGTTGTTGTTCTAGTCCACTGCTCTTGCCATGCAAGCCATTTTGGGAGCAAGGCTGTTGGTGTGTCAGCAGTGACCTCTTTTATAAATTTGGAAACTCAATCTCAGTGATGATGTTCTGTGTTTTGACAATGGACACAGTTTGTGATTGTTCTCAATCACCCATATTAATACCTTCCCTAATACATCTAATACATCTAATACATCACTCTTTATTTCCTTACTTGCTGTTCCTGAAATTGCAGGAATATTAATTTGAGTACCCAATTGAATTAAAAGATTCTTTCCCTATAAATTTTTGGGTATGCCAGTCACATAAAGTCTCAATTTCCCTATTTGCCCTTCTGGTCCCACACGGTTAATCAATTGGACATTTTGTCTTATTTGTGATAACTTGCCAATTCTTATAAATTGTGTGTAAATCTTCTGAATTTACCAACCTAGATTCTAAGACTTTTGGGAAAGTATACTAACATCAGCTCTTGTATCCACCAAACCTTCTATTTCAACACCATTCATTTGTACCATTAATTTGGCTCTCTGATCATTAACCAAATGTGTGTTTGCCAGAACACACATTTTCTAGTACTCCCAAAAGCCCCTTTTCTTCTACTGGAGTGGCCTTGCCCTTGATGTAAGAAACAGTAACTCTGCATTAATTTGCATCTCCTTTTCTTAAACTTATGCTCTGATTTTAATTTCTTCTTTGCTATTTCCACTTATTATACCTAGATGTACAATAAATTCTTGTGATGTTAACCCACTTCTACTCAAGATTATTCCTACCTTCCCTGAATGATAAAGGACTGTAAATATCAGTGGTTAACTTGAGCATTCAACTTTTGGGGACAGAGTAAGAGACAGATCTGTGGCCAGATCCAAAGCTGCACTTCCTTCTGTAGCATGTATAAGATCAGAAATCTTAGTTTTTATTTATTTATTTATTTATTTATTTATTTATTTATTTATTTATTTATTTATTTATTGCCTGCTTGGTACCTCATAGCTGACTAAAGGAAGACAGCTCATTTGATTTGCTGTAGGACCTCGAGCAGAGGTATCCCAATGGCAAGAGATGACCTTGTATGTCAGTCACTCTTGGTCCTACAATCCTTGGACCAATGTTTGTCCTTTCTGCAATGGCTACAATACCCTGGAAGCCTTTGTGGCTCAGGGTGACCAGAACCTGCTTGTTCTCTGCTATGAATACCATATTCTCCAGAGTCAATGTACCAGCTATTTTGAGCATGGAACCTTCTAGCCTAACAATTTCTTTGGAAATGGCCAAATTCAACACAATTAAAGCATCAAGCATTTTGATTCCTGAGACTTGTAGCTATGGCTTGCCCTATGATATTAGTATGATGCTCCTGAAAGCCAATGCCAGTTGTTTCTCTTTCCATTTGTCTATCTGGGCTCCTCTTGCTTTCAATGGTCTGATTGCTTTTTCATTCAAAATTTGCATTTTCAAATGCCAAGGTATTTCCTCAGTGAGGGAAGACACAGAATCTTTGTTACCACATCCTGGTCATGAAGGAGTTCACATAGGTATCAGGTCCACTGTAATACCTTCCCTTCCATAGCTAAGGCTGTGAAGGACTCTTGCCTTCCAATGAATCTAATCCATCATTGTAAGGGCTACCCTTATGATCATAGCTTGGTTGGCAATGACTGGGTATAAGGTTCTCCCTGCCTTGTAAAATGTCCAGATCTGTTTCTCAAAGAGAGAATATTTATTCTTTGTATATGGAAAGTGTTTTCAGTAGAAGCCAATAGGCAAATGTTGGTGGATTCCCTTTTGCTTTATGAAGAGTCCCTAATTCACCAATAAGTATGATATCCACAGGTAGGATATTATCTGGTTTAATATTGGTTAGGACATATTCATGACAGAGATGCGTTTACCAATGGTCACAAAAGTTGCTTTTGTTCCTATACCAAATGGCATTCCCTTCTAGGAACCCTGTAGCTGGTTTATATAGTAATCTGTAAATATAGTGTGTGATTTCTCTAGTGTGTAAACATACAGTTATGATAGTTTAGACCCTATAGTCCCCAACCCTAAACTGCTCACCCCTTCCTGCCAAGAGATACATATTGAAACTAAGAGACCAAGAGAATGGTCACGACGTTCAGCTAACACATGGTTTATTGATGGTTCATCAACCACTGATGGAATCAAAACCAATGGAAAGTGGCAGCCATAGACGGGGATGGAATGGCCAATCCTGAGGAAGAACCACAAAGTCAGTGCAGCACTCTTGGCTATAAGACAAACAACTAGGAAGCAAAAGAAAAATGGCTGTGTTCTCCAACTCCTGCTGCATGTGCAATGGAGTAGTAGGTGTGTGGTCCTCGAAATAGAAACCCACTAACTGGCAGATGAGTGGCAAAGATGGCTGGTCCTGGGGAGGGGAGCATGAATGGAAATGGTAAAACTCAGCAAACAGCAAAAATATCAAAGTTTAGTTTGCAAGACAGAAAAATGTCCAAAATTAATGAAGTAGGGGACAAATTTACATCATGTTTAATTAAGGCTAGAATGTTAAAATTTACCAGGGATCAAATTCAGAATAAATCAGCAAGGATGATAGGTTACACATTCAAGAAACTTGAAAGTTTACCCCAAACACTAAGAAATAAGGGGAGATGGAGAACCAAATTAGACCAGGATGACCCTATGAGAGAGAGTATTATAAGGAACCCATAGTCAGGCAGTGGTTCACATCTTTAATCCTAGCACTTGGAAGGCAGAGGCAGGCAAATAGAAGTACAGTGATTTGAATTTAAAAACCACTTGCAAAAGGCAGGTTGAAATTCATAGTGAATGTCCTTTGTGATCTAAAAATAAATACACTTAAATCTTGAATTTATATATAAAGAGAAAGGGAACTATAGGTATATTTATCCACACACACTACGTATATTTTAGTTTCAATTTTTCAAAAGAATTTTTAAATTTTCAATTGTGAGATAGTACTTTTACTGTTACCAACAAACATTTTGCTCTAGGAAGGATATAACCAAAACGGGATATATGGCACAAACGGCATCCTCCAGAGTTAGGGTTGGGGCAGGGTTTTGTTTTTGTCTTTCCAGGAGAATAAAAGCATTCAACTAAGGAATTTGGAGACCAGTGGATAAGTGAAACATCTGAAGAAGAAGAACTGATCATCAAGAGAAAATGGGCCAAGAAAAAGCTTAAACTGGCCATGTGGTATTGCCCACTTCCAGCTTGTTTCTGGTGCCCTACAGATTTAAGTAGCAACTAGTCTTTATGTGGTCCCAATTCAATTAAAATTAAAGCTGACTTTGGGGTTGGAGCATGGCCCTCTCCTTCTCACACAGGCTTCTTAAAGGAAAATCCAAAATCTCCTTCTCATATCAAAAGAGCCACCTGGTGTGGGACAAGGGAAACAAAAAATAAAGGAGAGGGGCTGGGGATTTAGCTCAGTGGTAGAGCGCTTACCTAGGAAGCGCAAGGCCCTGGGTTCGATCCCCAGCTCCGAAAAAAAGAACCAAAAAAAATAATAATAATAAAAATAAAAAAATTAAGGAGAAGGGACTATTTTGTTGCCACTAATCTCAGTCTTTTGGTTTTCATTTGACTCTTTAACTTTTCTTAAGGTATAACTATTATCTCAAAATCTATCAGATTATTATGAATATAAAAACTTTCTGGAGTCATACAGAATTAGTCATACAGAATACTGACTAATTCTGGAAATAAACTTCACCTAGCTTCCTGTATGTGTTTCCAGGTTTGTGTCTGAAGCAGGTAACTAGGAAAATAGTTTATGTAGCTCAGATGTACTTAATAGATTGGGGTCCTCAAACCTTTCTGGATCTGCTGAATATGCCATTTAAAATGTTTAAGTTTTCTACCATCCCTAATAACCTTTGAGGTCTCCAAGATGATGATGGGACCCAGCAAGGATGAGTCCACATGGATTGTGGTAACACTGACAACTGGACAAAACTGCCTCAGGCTTCTTCTGCTGCTAAGTTCTATGAAAACAGTGGACATTTTTGGGTTGACTGCTGGTTTCTACCTAGTCAGGATTACCACTAAGCCGACAAACAACAGCCAAAGATCAGCTTCAGACTACAAACTGCTCAGGACCTTCAAGTTGCCAAGTTCGTATGAGACTGACACACACATTTCATAGAACTTTGAACCCTTAATATTTAATTCTAAGACTGCCGATTACAACCCAGCTTGGCAGAAAGAGCTTCATTATTGTGAATTGTTTTACTGGGCTAGGGTTAAAGTCTCTCCTTTTATTTAGACAAAAAAGGGAACACCGTTGTAGGCTATTTGAGATTGCTCGTTTACCGGAAGAACCTGTTTCTAGTTGTGACGTGACTCAGCACTAGCACAGACCTTTAATCCAAGAGCGTCCTGCTTATTGTAAACAGGATTAAATAAAGTCAACCATAGGTCCAGAGGCAGAGCAAGCAGCAGGTTGACAGGAAGTGAAGGTAGGAGAAGAACCACAGAGAACAGAGGAAGTCAGAAGGACTTATAGAGAGATACACAGGAAGCAGAAGGGAAGGACATTCAGTTTGAGAGGTTTTTTGAGATGGTATGAATAGGAGAGCTTCCTTTTGGGACATTGGCTGAGAAGGAAGGTCAGTTGGGTGCTTTGTCTTCTTTTCTGAGGTAGCAGGGTTTCACCCCCGCATCTGGTTCCTGAATCTTTATTGGTAAAATCAAGCGATTGAGATGTTGCTAAAAATAACTAGTTTGTTTAGAAGTGAACAGACTCGGGCCAGGTTGGCAGACGGAGGCCTCCGGATGAGATTTGTGACTTTGCAGAAAGTGGAGTGGGGCTGGGGAGATGACTCGGCGGGTAAAGTGCTTGGTAAGCTGAGCGTGATGGAGTCCGCTTGTAGTCCAGCACCGAGGAGGCCAAGACGGGCAGATCCCTGGGGCTTGCTGTTGGCCTGGCCAGTTCTGGGATCACACGCATGTACTACCATGGGAGGATTCTGGGGAACAAGCTCAGGTCTTCATGCACACAGTGTTGTGACTGAGCTATCTCCCTGGGGCACTTATCCATTTTTAAAAAAGAGAACGGAAGGAGATAATGGTCTGTGGCAACTTTAGTAGAGAGCCCTGAGGGTTTGGAATATTTTGTAGAGCAGCTGTGTAGCAGGACTGGATGTGGAAGAGTAACTACAGGACAAGTTGTAGAAGACTCTTAATGTGGTGTAGTCACTGACCTGTCCACTCAACGGAGATGCCCTCTTAGTAGGTCAATGCCCTTGACATTTGTGTGGAAGAGGAAAATGCTGGCCTCATGTTGTAAGCACCATTGCCTTCCTAGGTTATCTAAGTTTGATAGTACAATCCACCACAGCCAGCCACCACGATGGAGAAGGCATAGTGTCAGGAAATCAACACAGGGCAGAGGGAGCATGAGGCTGCTTGGTCACATCATAGAGGAGCAGGAAGCAAAGAGCTTGCCTATTCATCTTAATAGACAGCTGTCCTGATTGGTTTTTACTTTTTCTTTTTGTCAACTTGATATAGGCTAGAGTTGTCTGGGGGAAAAATGCCTTTGTAGGCAACTCTGTAGAGTATTTTGTTGAATAGTGATGATTGTGGGAGGGGCCAGCACACTGAGGGAGCTGCCACCCCCTGGGCAGGAGGCTCTAAACTGTATAAGAAAGCCATGTGTTCTGTCTTGAGTTCCTACCTTGACTCCCCTGGATGATAGACTGTGATGTGGATATGTAAGGTCAAATAAACTCTACTCCCCAAGATGTTTTAGGTTATGGCACTGTATTACGGTAATGGAAGCCAACTGCTTGTTTCCAATGGAAACCAGCTACAACAAATACTCTTATAAATTTCCTTATTCCCCTCAATTATTAAAAAAGGGACGACGGTTAAATTGTGGTTTCCTGTTACAGAGTGTTTTTAAAAACCAAGAAATCTGGGGACTCACATATCCTTGAGCACACCAGTGTGGTTGAGAATGATCTCAAACTCGGATTCTCTTGGTTCTGTCTCCTGAGCGCTGGAATTATGACATGTTTTAAGGGATGGAACCGAAGGCTTCAGGCATGCTAGGCACAGTCTACCAACTGTCCTCATCCCTGTTACAGAGTTTCCCCAAGGACAAAGTGAAAATATACATGGAGTTACAAATAAGAGGACTAACATAAATTAACTCCATCATTTTAAATCCATCTTCTTCCTTTTTTTTTTTTTTCAAGATTTTGCCAAGGCTGCAGGATACTAAGGCACATCACCGAGAAGGCCATAGCACACCTGGACCGCCCTCCCACCCACGCAGAACAACCGTAATGCTCTAAACACCACAGACTGACGCCTGACACTCAGCGGACACCACAACCTCAGTGCTTGCCCGACATTCAGGTAAGAACCTGACAACCTGAGCGTGGCTGGGGCGGCCCTGCAGACATGGCGGGGCGGGTTTCAGAGGGAGAAGCACGGATCAGCTGACCCTGCAACCCCACCTCTGCAGGAGTTTCAGGGCATCAATGATGTGTCTATCTTGTAGCCGCCACCACCCAGCTCAACGCCCACTTCCTGCCAGGCTATCACAAAGCCGGCCGGTATCTCCCTCAGAAGGAGAACCAGAACTTAGATGACGCGCTTTCTGAAGAACATAACAGCCCAGATCTGTATAGGTGGGCACAACCAACGGCTGGGCAGGCAAAGCCTAACATCCATCACACACGCCCTCCCCAGAGCTCTAGGACCAGGAAAAGTCCCTAGACATCACTCTGTCTGTCTGCCCATCTGTCTGTCTCTTCAAGCAAATCAGAGAGGGAGTGGTTCAAAAAAATGGCGATACATAACATATCTTATGTGATTTCTCTCATACAGATAAGAAGTGTCCAGATTATACCTGTCCAAGTGAGGCACGGACGGCTGGGACAGGGCGGGAAAGGCAGACCCGATAGCCCCACAGTATTTTGGTGTTCTCCCTGAGGAGGCACACCTCTGAAAATCTCAAATGGAAGTCCCTGTGGAGAACCACAGTCTCAGGCCACCCTCTGTTCCACAGTCACATTCTCCCTCCCACCGACATCACCATTCTGCAGATCTCGCCAGTGTCGGCAGCCACACTTAAAACTACTCAATTCAGCCAAGCGCCCCAGCCGAAATGTTCCTGTCAGCAGGCAGGAAGATCCCACCCAGGTCGCAAGGCGGGTGGCCAGGTACAGTATAGTGGCCAACCAGCAACAGCCATGTAGGTCGAAAAGCCCTCAGTTCCAGCAGAACTACACTGCACTGCCAGCTCTGTGGACAAAGCATGGATTTCATCAACCACGCCCACTCGTCAACACGCCTGAGCTATGTAACCCTGCCTTTCACCGGAAAACTCCCCAGGTGCTACCAAGAAGAGAGTGCTGTTGTTCTCAGATGGTAACTCACAGGGGCCAACAGAAGAGGCCATTGAGAAGCTGTGCAGGAGGCCCAGCGTAAGCAATACTGAGATCTTGTAGGTGGGACCCCAGAAGACTTACAACCCGCAGTCACTGTGTAACACCTGAAAACACTTGAGCGCAACCCCACCATTCAAAATCAACTACCAGGCCCTACTACTGCAGTCCTACTACCAGACTCCAGGAAGGTGGTCTCTAAATGGTCATGACACGCAAGCGCATGGAGACACATCAACAGCCCCTTGCCCTCCCACTCACCAAACAGGAAATAGGAAATGACCAAAATGTTCCAACCCAAGCACAACTCACTCATCTTAAAGGGAGCTTAGTACACACCTTGCTTTGTAACGTCCTCCTTGGCTCACCAACCTATCTAGATCCCCACTTTATTTGTCCATGGCGGTTGCTCCAAGAAACCCCTCCCAACTGGGCTGTCCATCTCCTCCTCACCGCCCTAATCCTGTCCTCGTGTCCCTACACCATCCCTGCAGTTTCAATTGTGTTCAAAAGCAAGCAGACCTTCCAAATACTTATTGATAGATGAATTAAAAACCCAAAAAGCAAGAAGATTTTCAAACACAGACTTGAGGAGAACCCTCTCTTCATCAGGTGCTTGTCAGTGACCTGATTATCCGTCCTGTCTTAGTGGTTCAGGAGCAGCTGCTGGCCCCTGCCTCTAGTCCTAAAACAAAGGTGCCCTGTAAGGGCCTCACAGCACACAGAGACCGTCTCACACCATGTTCTTGCCTCAACCAATCCATTTTTCCCTCAAACAGGACCATCCCTTTTTCAAACGACCCTCCTGTTAGTCCTCTTCCATAGCCCCCACACCCCCTTAACGTGGTCCAAGCCAGCTATCTCTGCTAATAAAGGTTTTCATTTTCCCCGTATGCCCCTTATCCACCTACATTACCCAACACATCAGCAAGAAGAAGCAATCCAGACATTCCACAGGGCAAATGAAAAAGCTGCCTGAGAGGAGAATAGAGGGCCCACAGGCCTCCATGTCAAGAAGCGGTAGTGTTAGAGGAAAAGCACCCTGTAGCAGACTTGAGAGACACTTGGGTTGACGCCCACAACTAGTTCCCAACTAGTTCCCACCAGTTTTATCCTGGTCCCAACAAAATCCAACCAAATTAAACATGTCAAACCAGAATAAACCAGAAGACAAACCCAAAATTATACAATCAGACTCTAACTAAATAGCCCACACTACACCCAATGAGATCTGACACCAGGCCAAACAACAAGCAGATAGAAATCACTGGACCGGTTTAGATTTAGCCTAGTGGTAGAGCTGCTCATACGCAAGGCCTGGGTTCATCCCCAAAGCCCGAAAAAAAAAAAAAAAAAAGAAATCAATGGACTAAACCGCTCAGCCAATAAACTGACTCAAACCATATCCAACCAGATGAAAACAAACAGCACCAGGTCCAACACTCTGCAAATTAGAACAGATTGATCTTAACCAGGTTAAACTGGAATGAAATAACCAAACTAGAACAGCCAACACCAAACAGTATTAAACAGTCCAAACCATACCCAACCAGAACAAACCAGATCCAACCAGATTAAAACTAGCAAAAGTAGATGACAACAAACCAATTCAGGCCCTGCAAATTATACCACAATTCCAGTTCATCCAACACACCAATAACCATGTCCAAAATTAAACCACCCAACTAGATTAAGCCAGATATAACCAGATGAAGACCAAATAGACAAGTTTCACTCAGATCTGGTTCTCAAAAAATTAATCTAGATGCTCATAATGGATGCTGCAGAAGGAACCTGGGTAAGTTGATACCAGAATGACGCAGGAGCTCACAAAGCCAAGCAGGACTTCAAGAGTGAGGCTGGCCTAGAGGCAAGGTGTGGGGTAGTGAGACTCTAAAATCCACAAAAAACCTACTAGGAACAACAAATAAACAAAACAAAAAAAGATAACCCACCAGATCAAATGGTTTAAACTGTGTTACACTTTGGGTGGTGGGGCTCAAACAACCTTTTACTAAGACCATTGAAAAACACAGATACACAATATCAAAACTCAGCACAGCAGCAAAATTAATGCAGCAAAATGAAACAATTTGTGGTTAAAGGCCATCATGACAGGACTTAGCACAAGAGACCACAGCGTTAGGATGTGCGAGAAACCAGGCACTAGACCCTTTCTGCTGATGGAGGGGAGACATCCGAAAGCAGAACTGGGAGAGAGAAAAAGAGGGGAAGGAACCAGGAAGGGGCTCAGAGTGGGGAACCCAGAGAGACTGATGGCCTTGGCCACCATCTATCTCCATTCAGATGCTCCAAATGTTTCTACCACAAACTAGAAGCTTGGCAACACTTCCACACCCAACCACATGGAAAGGCCAATCACACTCCCTTCCATCCCTATGTGCCTGGGAGGCTGAGAGTAGGACCTCAAAAGTCAGACTGGGCAGGGCAACCATCCTGAGCCTGGAGGAGGCATGGAAGGTATCTTCCACAGACCCATTGCACAGACCGGAACTTGCCAGCCTGGGCGTCACTCCCAGCCTGCATCCCAGATCCAAGGGGGACTCACGGTCCAAGTTCTCACACATCTCAGGCTCTTTACCCCAAAGTTCCTTTGTCCCAGCTATGCCATGTGGTCACTGGAGACACACCAGGCAGGAGGGACTATAGGGTCTAGCCAGGCTGTAGCCAGCACAGATCCTCGTTGGAGCCTGTGCAGAAACCTCTGGTCTTAAAGCTTAGAATTAACTCCAGAATCCCAGACAGAGCAAGGCATTTCCCACACACCAACTGACTTATCCAAGCCAGACTTGGCCATACTTCCCAAACCTGGTCCCCAACTCTATCCTCATGCTTATCTATATGAACCTCCTACCTCTTCTTGAAATGCTTACCTCACAAGCAACCAGACAGCAACAGTGGTTTCACAAGCCCGATGGGCCCTGCCTCTCTATGCAATAATCAAATCACCTCTTCTGCTGCTTAGGGCACGTCTAAGCCCAAGTGAGGCTGGTCTAGTGGCTGACTGAGCCAGCCTCCCACCCCTGTTGATAAGCCAGCTCCTCAGTGGTCCAAATCAACATCTGGAGGTCTACATCATCCCGATACTCCTTTCCTGCCCACAAACCTCACCCCTTCCCCTCTCCCTCCCCCCCCATGACACAGAACCCAGACAAAAACAAAAATAAAACAAAACAAAACAAAACAAAAAACAACAACAACTCTACAAGTTGCATTACATTCCAAAAGATATAAAATTCACCGAGAGGAACCAGAATACTGGTTCCTCTAAGAAGACAGGGTCTAGACTCACAAGGAAAGCCAAGGATCGCAACAGGGCCACACTGCCCGTCTAAAGGTATGATACTGGGATCCCCAGAGGGCTCATCCACTGTCCCTCCTTTCTCTGGCTTACATGGAGAAGTCAGGCCATGAGAAAAGCATGTCACTCGCCAGAAGGCTTTACCACCGCCCCCAGAGCTGAGGGACACATCGATCTGTCCCTCCCACAGGATGGCCACCTCCTATCCCCAAGAGGTGTCAGCTAAAGAGAATCGGGCCCAGAAGGGTTTCTCGAGGGATCATGGTATGTCTTCGGGGTTTCTACCCCACATTAGACCACTTAGTCCCCAAACGAAAGACACAACCCCAATTTATATTTCGCTTAAAGCACTAGAGCGGGCAATTCCCTCAAAGTAGTCTTCTCACTTCCCTAATAACAACCCTCAAGACATCCTCAGCAGTTCCACCCAAGGACCTGTTTAACAGGCCACTCAGGCTCATACCCCAATGTATTCACATCTACCCCATGATGACTTCTTTTTCTCCTTTTCTCCTCCTCATACCCCCTGCCTGAGCTCCTCAAAAACCTAGAACCCTTTGCTCACTCTTGGCCCCCCATCCCAGACCTTAGCGCTTTACAACCAAAAATGGACAACATAAGTAGGTGCGTCATAAAAAAAACCTCATACATGAGATCTATTTATGAAGCAGGTTTCATACAGTATTTAGGATTTGATCCATAACGCCACCAGATCAAACCCAGACAACTGTATCCTAGCAGACTGTCAAGGTCTCAACACCATCTGGGCTCAGATCACTGATCTACTATGCTGTACACAAGGCATACAACCCACCCCTGTTATCTGATCCCATAATTCTGGCCCTCCATATCCAACAGGAATTGGGGATTCCGAGGCCTGTCTCCCCCTCAGCTCTTTCCTCAACAGAAGCTGCTTTTCTCTGGCCCGATCCCTGAGACGGCTCTGAACAAGGGTCTTGCAACTTTGTAATCAAGAACCTCTATAGAACACTAGGGTACAACAGAGACAGAAACGCATATGGAGGACACAAGGCTGGCAAGCAGGCAAACGAAAACAAAAGCACAAGTCTGGATGGATGAACACAACAAACCTGTATAGAGAAGCCATTGGGGTGTTGGAAGTGGGGAGGAGCTAATCTAACTGCTGTGCAACATATCTAGTGATGATGTCACGACATCATTTGAAAGTGCAATGACTTTCTCATTCCGGTCTTAATGACACAATTTTAGATGCCATACACTTAATGGCTATCAAAAATCAACTGTAAGCGCTGCGTGGAGCTGCCCTTTTAGTCCCAGCTCTTTGGAGAAACAGAAACAGGGGGATCTTGTGAGTTCAAGGTCAGCCTGGTCTATATAGAGAGATCCAGGCCAGCTAGAGTTATATAGTGGTGGTTTGAAGCTGACACCCACACAGGCTGGTGTTTGAACAGTTGGCCTCAGTTGCGGAACTGTTTGGGAAGATTTAGGGGTGTGCTCGGTAGGCAGGCTTTGAGGCGTTAACGCCTCAGTGCCAACCCTGGTGTTCTCTGCCTGCCTGCATGGGATGCTGTAGCGTACTTTTCCACCGTCATGGACTCTAAATCCCACAACACACACCATAAGCTCCATTAGACACTTTCTTATAGGTTTCCTCGGCTCAAGGTTTTATCACTCGCAACAGAAAAGCACTCAAGACACGTAATGAGACCCGCTCCTCCCAACAAAACAAGAACCCGATCAACCCGAGATAGTCATTGTCTCACCCATCTCAGCATTAAAGGTGGACACTCGCGGGTACAAGAAAGATGGAAGGAAACTTTATTAGGGAGAAATTATAGGAACATGAGAGGGAACCTTTTCGAGGGTAGGGAGGAACAGGATGCAAAGCTACATTTCTTTGTTCAAGTTTTATTGACCTCATCAAACACGACACGGGGTTGGACAAGTTAGTGGGGCCCCACAAGTTTGTCTATGTTTTTCTGTTCTATCAGGGAAATGACTACATGTTGTTCACATGTTGTCCATCCACCTACAGGAGTGGCCATGTTTTGAAGCCCACTATTTGTGCTGTTTCTAACTGCTGACTGTGCCTATGAGCTAGGAAAAGTTACCTACAAAGCCAATCTTGTGGGTATTCTGCTGCTACACTACTTTGTTCCTTTCTCCCTCGTATAGTCAGGCTTAGGATTTTCTATCACAGCTACCAAGATATAGTAGTCACCTTCACCATAGTCAGAGCATGGGCCAAGCCTGCAAAGTCAAAGGTCTGGATGGAAAGCAAGAATGAGTCAAAGCCACCATAGGGAGGCAGACAGGGCTCTAAGAGGCAAGGCAGTGTGGACAGACAGGTTGGCTGGCTATTGGCTGGCTTTATGTGACATTTCTGGGGAAATGCACATTGGTCATTGTGTTTTTGTGTAGGAGAAACTTGGTGTGGGTGGAAGTTAAAACCCGCCAAGAAAATTAAGTGACCCAAAGTAGAATTTAGCAAAAGGAGGGCTTCCCCATATCTTGTGATAGTAGAGCACCCAAGGGTCCCTTCCATGGATAGATGGGAGGGAGGGTTAGAGGGCAGGTAGACAGTACCTCCTGCAAAATGCCAGCCTCTTAGTCCCTGAAAGTTCCAAGAAGAGACAGGAAACACATGGGCTAAACAGGACCCACAGGGTAAAGGGGAGAACCAGAACTTATACAATCTCAGAGTCTGTTTAGTAGGATTTCATCTTCCATCCCAGGAGGAACTGCCCTTGCTTCAGTAAAGGAGTTACCTTGCCTTTCAGACGCCTCTGTCTTCCAAGACATTTGATTCTTTCTGTGTCCCTTAGAGCCAGCCAGGAGTCTCCCAGATTCCTCCTCCCACCCATATTGTAGGTGAATGGTTTATTTTTAAAGCCCTACAATGTCACTTAAGTGACTAGCTACGCCCAGTGAAAGCAAGTGTGGGAGATGTTATGAGCTAATATGCTTTCCAAGTGAGAAATCACCTGTCTGGTAAAGATTAATGAGAGGAAACTCCTTAAATGATAATACATGATGACAGGTTCTGAAGGACCCACAGGAGGAACCCGCTTGAACAGAAAATTTTAGCAGTTTGTATAGGCCTAAGTTTACACATTCCACATAAGTAAGGGCATCTTTGAAATCTCTTTCGGGTCCCCACCCCAGGACACTTTTTGAAACAATTTAGACGGAGACAGGAGACTGCAAGTCTGACCACTTGGGCAGATGGAGGTTGGTACGGCGAAGATGTTGCCAGAACTATTTCTAAAAGTATACCAAAGTGCCTGAGAGATATGTTTATTTTGGAATGGTTGTCAGCCCGGAGGTCATTCGCCCACTGGCAGAATGATGCTTTTCCTGAGAAGGCTGAGCTGTTCCTTAGGGGGTGCTCTCTGCTATGGGATACCTGACAGGTTGTAGGTTCAGGTTGCCTCCTTGTTATGGAATGGAGCCCTCAATCGAAGTCAACCTTGCAAATAAACACTAGCAGTTTTCCTCAGCAACCTCTATTTTCAAGGACAACAGAAACAGTCTTCTCCCTGTATCTAATCAAGCCTGGTTAGCAACCCTACAGATCTCCCTGATCTTCCCAAGTTGAAGTATGGAAACCCTCCTTAGCTAAATTCTACTTTTAATACGAATTTTTTAGGCAGGTTTTAACTCACCACTGCCAAGTTTCTCCTACAACCAAAAAGACACATGACTAATATACATTTCCCCAGAAATGTTCACAGAGGGCCAGCCAGCAGCCAACCTGTTCGTCCGCCACTGCCTTGCCCCTTTGAGCCCTTTTGCCTGCCTCCTAGCAGGTGACTTTTGACTATTTCTGCTTTTCATCCCTTGGATTCTCACAGGCTTAGCCCCATTGAAATTTTTACCCAGAATCTCCCCATGTCGAATGGCAGACGCCAGAAAGCAGGGACACACACCGCTTCCCCGTGAAGATGCAGCCCCCAGCAGGCTGGTCTGACCCGGGAGCATAGATGGCCTCACCGTCTGGCATGTTGACGTGTCCCTGGGAGGGGCAGTTTCTTTCAGGGGGACGAAGCATTCCTCTGTCAAGATTCATCTGACCATATATATTCTTAAATGGGCTCGATTTACTGTGTAAAAAGCTTTGTTCCGATAGGGTTGGCCTGAATAAAATGGTAGGGTTATGAACATCTATTGCTCAGGACAAACACTGGATCAGGAAGCACCCGCGTTGGGTTTAAATCTTGGCCCATGAAAGCCTGACAAAGCACGCCAAACCAACATGGTTCCGGTGGAAAGGTTTAATGAGAGGAAGAAGAGCAGAAGAGGGAGAAGTAAAGGGCCTTGAGCAACACGGAGGCGAACAAAGGGGACAAGCAGGAAGAGAAGAGGGCGCCAGGGCAGCCCTCTTTATAGTCAGGGCATACCTGGTCATGTTAGGCAACTGTGGGGCGGAGCATACCTGGCTGTTGCCAGATAGCTGTGAGGGGTGGGGCTTAGACTGAATACCAACACCAAGGAAGTGAGGGAGGACAGACTGTAGCCTTGCCTCCCAGTGCAGGAAACATGGAGATGCAGGTGACACTCTGAAGAACTTGGTAACAGCTGCTGAGCAAAGACACAGGAGGTCAGGAAAGAACACACAGTGACAGCCAACAGAGGTCCCTAGGTGAGCTTGGGCAGGAACGCCCCTGCACCCCTGAGAGCTCCTCAGCCGCCCCTTCAGAAGCTTCAAATAAGATGTCACTACCACCCCTGCACAGGAGGGATTCACCCAATACAGAATAAAACAGCCAGGCTGGCATCCCTGGGCACCGTGTGGGTATTCTCACCAACGATGGGCATGAGACCGGTGCCCATATATCTATGACACCCTCGGAGAGGCGAAAGGTGGTTACGCTGTGGGAACCAGGGAGAGGAAGAAGCGTGTGCATAGCTTGGCTCTTATAAACACGAGGCAAGTGACTAAGGAGAATTGGGAGGGCTGTTGGGAATGGGAAAACTGATGGCCGTCCCGCTGTCCTCAAAGAGACAAAAAGACAAACACGAAAGCAGCAACAGTCTCCAGACATTTTACCCTAAAAACCCATATGAGAAAATAAGCAGGAAGAGTCCGAGAACCCTGGAAACAATTAAGCAATGGCAGGGGGTGTGAGGCTGTTCCAGCAGATGTTAAAAATACTCTAAACTATCCGGCTGCTAACAGTGCGGGCGCTGGTGTGTGTTAAGTAAGCCAGAGGCAGAAGAGGCCGGATCGGCACACATACCCACGGGCAGGAAGATGGTTTACGTAGGAGCAGGCAGGCTTCCAGCCAGAGGACCAGCATCTCCATGGTCCTTGTGTGTCACATGAGGCGCCGTAAGACAAGGTTTAAGTGAATCAGAGATGAGAAATAAACTATGGGCTGTATGAACACAGAGAGGGCTTGAGAATTACTTTGTAACCTGGACACGGGAGACCCTTCCCCAATACTGTATAAGACTCCATATGACTCAAGGGAATGTCAGGGTAGTGAGTTAGGGGACCTTGGGAGTTGTCCACAGACTAATCTCCATTTGATAAGAAGAGTCTTCAGAAACACTGAGGAAAAACCAAAATGGAGTAGGGCAAGCCATGAGTGGGTCAAATGGCTGCGGGACCCTTTGGCACACCGATCCAGGTGGCCTTAAATGGCCATAGGTAGTTATGAATATTTCTTGGGATGGATTTCTATAGGTCAATTTATCCATCGAGGTGGGCGGTTTATATCTTCTATCCTTTTGGCTCTAAGTTTATGGTGTGGACATTCTGCAGGGTGAAAAATTTGCTAAGTAAATCTGAGATAAAGTCATTGTTAAATTACAAGTTGCTGGAGTGTTGAACTTGTTGGGTGTGTTGGAGTGTAGGCAGAATTTGCGGGCTAGCAGAGGGGGCAGCGGGAGAGATACTAACCAGAGATAAATTAAGGCTAGCTCCACATGACCCTCCAGTGCTAGAACTGACTCTTGGGACCAGCGTGGCAAGGTGCCATGTTGGAAGGGCTTGCAGACCGCCTGGGTCAGAGGGAGTACTTGGGGGGCATGGAGCCCCTGAGATTAATTATTGTTAGGTCTCTATATGGCCCCACGGTGCTGGAACTAACTGACCAGGGAGCACCCACCAGGTCAGAGAGTACCAGGGGGCCATGTGCTAGAACCAGCTGCCCAGCCGAGATGAGGATACCCTGCAGATGCCACGTGGCCCTACAGTGCCATCACTAGCACACGATAAAAGGCATCATATTTTTAATAATTATCACAACAGGTGAGTGCTGCTTACTGGCTTGCTCCTCATGGCTTGCTCAGCCTGTCTTCTCACAGCACCCCAGCACCACCATCCCAGGGATGGCCCTGCCCACCGTGAGTGTGGCCCTCCAGCACCAATAATCAACCAAGAAAATGGACTGTAGGTTTACCCACGGGCAGATCTGGTGGGGGCGTTTTCTCAAGTGAGGTTCCCTCTTCCAAACGGACTCTAGCGTGTGTCAAGTTAACATAAAAACCAGCACGATTGGCCCCTTATCAACCTGACACACAGGCACATCGCTGGTCAGCTACAACCTTTCCTTTCTTGCTTGTCCCCAAGACCCCGGGTTTATTAAAATCACAATATAAAACATTTCAACTTTTAAAAAGTCCCACCGTGTTTACAGATTCAAAGGCTTGAAGAGCTTAATCGCTTCACAATATCCAAAGCCTTTAAAAAAATATTCAAAGTCTCTCTAAAACTCCCAAATCTCTCAACTGTGACCTCCTGTTGAGAGAGAGACAGAGAGAGAGAGAGACAGAGAGAGAGACAGGGGAGAGGGATAAAGAGAGGGAGGGGAGGGAGAGAGATCGAGGGAGGGGAGGGGCGAGGGAGAGGGAGGGGGAGAGGGAGAGACAGAGACAGAGGGAGAGAGAGGGGAAGGGAGGGGTTGGGGAAAGGGGGGGAGGAAGAGGGGAAGAAGAGGGGAGGGGGGAGGAGGGAGAGGGAGAAGGAGAGGGAGGGGGAGGGGGGGGGGGGGGGGAGGGGGGGGGAGAGGGGGGGGGAGGGGGGGGGGGGGAGGGGGAAGAAGGAGAGGGAGAGGGGGGGGGAGGGAGAAGGAAAGGGAGAGGGGAGAGGGGAGGGGAGGAGGGAAGGGGAGGGGAGAGGAAGAGGGGAAGAAGAGGGGAAGGGGAGGGGGGAAGGGGAGGAGGAGAGAGAGAGAGAGGGAGGGCAGAGGGAGGGAGGGGAGGGGGAGGAGAGGGGTAGAGGGAGAGGGAGGGGAGGGGAAAGGGAGAGGGAGGGGGGAAAGGAGAGGGAAGGAAAGGGAGAGGAGGAAGGAGAGGGAGGGGGAGGGGGGAGGAGGGGGGGAGGGGGGGAGGGGAGGGGGAGAGGGGGACGGGGAGGGGAGGGGAGAGGGGTTATGTACTTTTCTTCCTCTAAATGGAAAGAACCTGGGGCACAGTCACAATCTGAACCAAGCAAACCCAAGCTCCAACGGTGTTCAATAACTCAGTCCGATGTCTGAGAGTCACACACAATCTCCTGGGCTCCAAAGGCTTGGGCAGTTGTACTTTTCTGGCTCTGCGTTCACAGCACATCCAGCTTGCTCCATAGACCCAGGCTGGCTCCATGCTCCACCACTGCTGGCCTTGTCAGGAATCTACTGACATCTCTAAAAAATGCCCAGGTCTCCTGCGACAGCTGCATGACACTCTCAGCTCCTCTCCATGCCCCTCCAGTCTCGGGCTGTCTAACAAGGCTACACCTCCACAACGGCCCCTTCTGGCCTCTCTTCAGGGATTCTATCTGGTGCCCAGCCTCAGCTGCTCTCCATGACTGCTCCATGCCTTCAAAGCCGTTACCATCCGGGTGACCTAGACTACCAAGTTCAGCTGCCAGGATTGGTGCCAACTCTGAGCAAATGTCCTAAATTTACTGTCCCCACCAATGCTGGAGTCTTCCTTATCAGTGTTGATTTTTCAATTCCAACTATATCAATTGTCTTGTAGAGCCAAGGTTTCACTCCCACAAACCAGAATTCAGGCTCTGCTTCCCTCCACACATCCACAAGTCAGGCCTCTACCGTCTGCTCTGTGGTCAGCTTCCTTATTCCCCAAGTCCCCACCACCGCTCACCAGGGTCTCAACGCTCGCTGGCCTTTCCAGACCAAAGCTCTAAAGTCCTCCCACAATCCTTCCAGAAAAACAACACGGTCAACTCTGCCACAGCCAATACCCGACTCCTGGTACCAATATTTGTCTGCAGTGGGGTTTTCTACTGCTGGTATTAAAACACCAGGGCCGTAAGCAGCCTAGGGTACAAATGACTGATTTCAGTTTACATTTCCACATCACTGGCCACCATCAAAGGAAGCCAGGACAGGATCTCAAGCAGTGCAGGGACCTAGAGGTAGAAACTGAAGCAGAAACCACGGAGGGGTGCTGCTTACTGGACTGTTTGCCATGGCTTGGTCAGCCTGCCATCTCATAGCCCCCAGAATCACCAGCGCAGGGGTGGCACTGTCATTAGTGTCCTTGGCCCTCCTGCATAAACCATCGATGAAGAGAATGGACCACAGGCTTGTCCACAGACCGGTCTGGCGGGGGCATTTTCTCAGCTGAGGTTCCCGCTTTCGAAACGACTCCAGTTTGTATTAAATCAACATAAAAATGGCCACCTCAGTATCACAAAAAGAACTTCAAAGGAATGGTTCACGAACCCTTCCCTCTACTAAGGAGTTATTGCTAGTTGGGGGTCTTTCTGAGGACCAGAGAGACAGTTTCCTTTAAGGATATGGCCCCCATGGGTCAACTATGTTCCACACCCACAAGTATCTGAGGAGGACAAACTGTACTTTTTTTGTTTGTTTGCTTGTTTGGTTGGTTTTTGTTATTTTTTTTTTTAAAGGGCCAAGTTAGGAGTGGCTGGGAGTGGGTCAAGAAAGAGTTAGATGGAACATTGGGGTAAATGATCAAAATATATGGGATACATGAAGAAAATTTTCAAAGAATTAATAAAAAATACTGTTGTCATTTTTAAAAAGCTTCCCAGAAACTGAATAAGTTCTTTCTGAGACAAGGAGTGGGCAGGGGGGATCCTTTAATCCTGATCTTTTGGGTCAGGTCAAGTTTTATGGATTTGAACATTTAAACAAAATTCATAGGAAGAGATGTCTCACTGCAAGAAAAAGCTGAAACACGTAAATCGAAATCTGTGGTGCACGTAAATCACACGAGTCCCAAAGCTCAGGATCCTCACCACCAAGGGCAGCAGAAACAGCTGTCTGGAGGAAGCTCAAAGCTTTCATAAAACTCAGCAGAAAAAACATCCTTATAAAACACAGATGCGAGGAACAGAAGTGCGATTCGCCTGGATGCTAGAGGGCCTGGAACTAGTTTAAGGTGGGTTGGGTATTCTGGATATGACACTGGTCCAGAGTGACCCTGGATATCGTGGAGATGGACACCAGGCACTAACCGTGAAGTGCTAGCATAGTTCTGATTCGCCCCAATACAGTACCACAAAAATCACAAAGGTGCGGCATCATGAACAGCGGGGGGGTGGGGGCGCTGGGAGAGACTCGTCAGTAATCAGGGATTACTCTGTTTCAAAGATTCATGAATGAAAAGTGAGGTCGATCAGATACATATGCAGCAGAGGATGGCCTTATCTGAAGTCAGTGGGAAGGGAGGCATGTGGTCCTGTGCAGGTTTGATGCCCCGGTGTAGGGGCAAGGCTGGAGCGGTGGGGTGGGAGTGGGTGGGTGGGGGAGCACCCTGGGGGTATCTAAGTTAACCGATGGTTGCGCAGCTATGACGTAGAATGGGGTTCTCTGGGGTGTGAAGCAGCAGCAGAGGTCCCCCGGGCTTGTTGAAGAAGTACCGGAATCCCTCAGCTCCTCTGGTTTTGAGTGATGAGCCACCCGCCACATGCTAGCCAGTCCTGTTGTTAATACCTTCTCTGTAGGACAGGGACCTAACCGAGACCCAGGCAGGGGACTCTCCAGCCACAGAATGGAGAGTCTCAGCCGGGGGACAAAACTTGATGACGCTCCTGATAGATTGATCTACTCCTATCTCTGTGACTCATAAGGCCACCATATCTGGGCACCACTGAGCCACTCCCACTGCAGGGAGGGAGCATCTTCAGCAAAATGGCGAGCCTCCTAGATGGCTATTGGAGGACTTGCTGGAAACAGGAGCAGCAGAAGCAATGTCATACAAGGCACTGGCACTCACCTATGGGAAGGAGACTTTGACAGGGAACTAAAGAAACGAGAGGCCAGGATGAGTGTGACCTGAGGCCAACACCACTGTCACCATAGCTTACTCCCTCTTCCAGCCACATTGCCCAAAGTCCCAGTGACATTACTGACTGGGGACACTGTTCCCACAACTCAGATCATGTGAGGGAGGGGACAAGGCTCACACCCCAGGGGAGAAGAAGCTCCCTTTTGCCACACGAAGCCTTGGTTCACCCTCTCTATGCCTCAGGCTGAGGGTTCTGAAATAGGACACCCTCTGTTTCTTTTGTCTGGAAGGATCACCTTTCCCAGGATGCCCCAGGAATCCTGTCCTCTCATCTCCATGGCAGGAAAGACATCACTTGCATGTGCCTGGGCAAATCCTGGAGGACTGGGTCTCACGCACACCCTCTATACCGTCCCAGGCATCCCCTTGGCAAGCGTGGGATTTCAGGATGGTTCTAGGCTTCCCCCTCATCGTCCTCCTCTCAAGTCCTGTGTTTGGATGGAACCATTTTCTGCTTCTTCAGCATCAGGGACTCTCAAAGGGAAGCTTCCAGAAGGCCTGGACGACCTTCTGAGAAAAGGAGAATGGGAAGCTTCCGAGTCCAGTTTCAGCAGCAGAGAACAGGGCAAGACCTGGAGTCCCCAAGAGGTGAACAGCTTCCTGGGTTGGTTTCTGCTCTTGGTCTATTGTTGAGGTGACAGAGGGGAAATGTTTCTTGAGAACAATGGTTCTCAACCCCCCCCCCAATGCTGCCACCCTTTAATACAGTTCCTCCTATTGTGTTGACCCCCAACAGCTGCTACTCCATATCTGTAATTTTGCTACTCTTATGCATTGGAACATAAATATCAGTGTTTTCCAGCAGTCTTAGGAGACCGTTGTGACCCACTGCTTAAGAGTGTCCCACCTAAAAGGCACCTAGGAAGGAGCACCAGGGAATACATCCTGTCCAGGCCGGCATCAAAGGAACCATGGAACCAACTGAAAATTTCCAGAACCAGGACCATGAACAGGTAGTATAGGGTGGGGCCCAGAGCTCCACATTGAAGAGGCAGGAACGTGACAGGTAGCATAGGACAGGGCCTGAACTGAACTCTACAGAAGGGAAGGCCTGTAGACACCTCAGAGTGGCTGCCACAGGAAGGCTGGATAGGCTGTGCCAGCTCTCACAGACAACCAGTCCTCGTGAGCTTTGCTCTGCAGAGCAAATGGCCCCAGGTGTGACCGGAAATCCCTGCATGCTGATACTCGGGAGGGGTCGGGGTCTAAAATAAGATAGCATTTTAAAGATAGATACTATCCATCGACCTGGAAGTGGCCAGGTGAGTTCTAGCACATTCTTGCTGGTGAGGACTGCACAACCATGGGACTGGGGAACCCAAGACAGACTCCACCAGCAGACCAGCAGGGATCGAAACAGATCTACGGCAGCAAACGTCAGTGGGGACGTCAAGTGGCTGGACTCTCACACATGCTCAGAAGACGGAATGGTTCGACAGGGGAGATGGGGGCTTCTGCTGTGACTCTAGTGTAAAGCCCACCCCTCCTTCTCAGGGAAGAAGTAAAAAGAATGCCATGCCTTCCTCCAACTGCCTCAGACCAGGGTAGGATTGCACGGAGTTCACGCTGGGGAACCAAAGGCTTTTATTGGGCTTACTAACAGAGCAATGGGTGAGGGGTTATGGGAAGGAGCGTAGATGATGTTAACACAGCCACACTGGAAGGTCAGCATGGCTACCTCCTCCATGACTGTACAGAGACGGCTTCCTCCGCTAGGACTTCCCCACCTATGGACAGTAGCCACATACAATTAGGATGGAACTTTATGCCACTGTTTGGGAAGGATGGCTGGATACTCTCTCTTCATAGTACTCCCTCCCCCTCCTCCTGCGTTTCCTCCTCCCCCTCTTGCTTTCTCTTTTCTCCCTCCTCCTTTCTTTTTCCCCTTGTTCTTCTCCCAGATGATTTTAAAATCCTGAAAATACATCACTGAGGCTCAGAAAACAGTCCTGTACAACATCAAGACACAGCTGTTTAATCCTATGTGAAAAACATGGAAATGATCATTTGTGTACACAGTTTTAATGGTAGATGTTTCTGCTTCCTCCTCTTCTTCCTCTTCCTCTTCTTCCTCCTCTTCTTCCTCTTATTCTTCCTCCTCTTCTCCTTCCTCTTCTTCTCCTTCTCTTTTTCCTCATCCTTTTTTTTCCTTTTTTTTTTTTGCTTGTTTTTAAAAATTATTTCATCTACTTACATTCTGGTTGTTACCTTCCCCTCCCAGTTCCCCCTCCCGCAGTTCCTCATCCCATTCCTCTTCCCCCTTGCCTCTGAGAGGATGCTGCCCCACCCCCCCAGATCTCCCTTCCCTGGGTCCTCAAGGTTCTTGAGGATTTAGTGTATCTTCTCCCACTGAGGCCTGACCAAGCAGACCTCTGCTATATTTTGTGCCAAGGGCCCATGTATGTTCCTGGTTGGTGGCCCAGTCTCTGAGAGCTCCCTGGGGTCCAGGTTAGTTGAGACTGCTGGTCTTCCTGTGGGGTTACCCTCCCCTTCAGCTTCTTCAGTCCTCCTAATTCAACCATAGGGGTCCCCGACATCAGTCAAATGGTTGGGTGTAAGTATCTGTGTCTGTCTCAGTCAGCTGCTGGTAGGGCCTCTCAGAGGACAGCCATGCCAGGCTCCCATCTGTAAGGACGTCATAGCATCAGTGATAGTGTCAGGCCTAGGTGTCTCCCCTTGAGGTGGATCCCAAGTTGGACCTGTCGCTGGACCTCCTTTCCCTCCGTCTCTTCTCCATTTGTGTCTCTGCAGTTCTTTTAGACAAGGACGATTCTGGGTCAGAAATTTTGACTGTGGGTTAGTAACCCGGTCCCTGCACTTGAGGCCCTGACTATCCCCTGGAGGTAGACTCTTCGAGTTCCTTCTACCCAATGGTGGGCTAAACTCACCCACACTGAGTCCTGAGTCTCTCACCTCCTGGGTCTCTGGTATTTTCTAGAAGGACCCCCACACCTCCCACTCCCCAAGGCTGCTTTATTTCCATTCCTTCTCCTGTCTCTCTGAGTTTCTCTCTGCCCCCCATACCTGATTCTGTTCCCCTTTCCCCTCTCCCTCCCCTCTCCCATCCAAGTCCCTCCTTCCCTTTGTCTCCCCCCCCCGTGATTATTTCTTTCCCCTTTCTAATTGGGATTGAAGCATCCTCACTTGGGCTTTTCTATTTGTTACGCTTCTTATGGTCTGTAGGTTGTATCTTAGGTATTCTGTATTTTTTGGCTAATATCCACTTAGTGAGGACATACCATGCATATCCTCTTGGGTCTGGGTTATCTCACTCAGGATGATATTTTCTAGTTCTATCCATTTGCCTGCAAAATTCACGATGTCCTTGTTTTTAATAGTGCAGTGGTATCCCATTGTATCAATGAACCACACTTTCTGCATCCATTCTTCAGTTGAGGGACATCTGGGTTGTTTCCAACTTCTGGCTATTAAATATAAGACTGCTATGAACATGGTGGAGCACGTGTCCTCGTGATATGGTAGGGAATCTTTTGGGTATATGCCCAAGAGTGGTGTAGCTGGGTCTTCAGGTAGAACTATTTCCAATTTTCTGAGGAACCACCAGATTGAATTCCAGAGTGGTTGTACCAGTTTGCAATCCCACCAGCAATGGAGGAGTGTTCCTCTTTCTCCATGTCACCACCAGCATGTGATTTCACTTTGAGGTTTTGGTCTTAGCCATTCTGATTAGTGTGAGGTGGAATCTCAGGGTCATTTTGATTTGCATTTCTCTGATGACTAAGGACTTTGAGCATTTCTTTAAGTGCTTCTTGGCCATTTGAAATTCTTTTATTATGAATTATCTATATTCCCATTTTTAATTGGGTTATTTGGGTTTTTGGGTATAACTCTTACCAAGCAAATGAAGGAAAGATCTGTATGACAAAAACTTCAATTCTCTGAAAAAAGAAATCAAAGAAGACCTCAGAAGATGGAAAGATCTCCCACACTCATGGACAGGTAGGATTAACATAGTGAAAATGGCCACCTTATCAAAAGCAATCTATAGATTCAGGGCAATCCCCATCAAAATTCCAACAAAATTCTTCACAGACATAGAAAGAGCAATCCTCAACTTCATATGGAAAAACAAAATCCCAGGGTAGCCAAAACAGTTCTCAACAATAAAAGAATTTCTGGGGGAAATCGGCATTCCTGACTTTAAGTTGTATTACAAAACGATAGTGATAAAAAAAAAAAAACCCACATGGTATTGGTACACAGACAGACAAGAAAGGTCGATCAATAGAATGATAAACAGGCTGAGAAAGAAATTAGGGAAACAACACTCAGTATAGAGACAGACAGGTCGATCAATGGAATAGAAGCAAACCCATGATCAAACACTTGATCATTGACAAAGAAGCCCAAAACACACAGTGGAAAGAAGAAAGCATCTTCAATAAATGGTGCTGACCCAACTGGTGGTCCTTTCTTCCTCTCTCCCCCTCCTCCTCCTCCTTGACAGGGTCTCACTGTGTATCCCTGCTGGCCCAGAACTCTCTGTGTAGACCAGGCTGGCCTTGAACTCACGAAGATCCACCTGGCTCTGCCTCCCATGGGCTGGGTATACAGGTGTGCCATCACCCCCTGTTAATAGCTTCATTTTAAGAAGCCAAAGGCAGGAAGCAATTCAACCGCCCACCAGCTGGAGAACAAATAACTAAGCTAACAACAATTCATGGGTCGAATGTCGTACAGCAACTAAAAATAAATCATAGAGCTGGGGAGATGGCTCCGTGGTTAAGAGCACCTGGCTGCGCTTCCAAAGGACCCAGGTTCAATCCCCAGCAACCGCATGGCAGCACACGACTGTCTCTAACTCCAGTTCCAGGCGATCTGACACCCTCACATGGACATACATGCAGGCAGAACACTGATGTGCATTAAATAAATCATAAAGAGAGATACAAGACAGCATGCATGACTCACAAAGGCTTTCTTTGACTGAAAGAAGCCAGTCACAATAGTACGTGTTACACACTACTGCTTCTAGGGAGCCCAAGAACAGGAAAACTAAGTCTGTGGGGACTAGAAATTAGAATAATGGCTCTCTGAAGGAGAGATTTTTTTCTTTTACATTTGTTTGTTGATGCATCTGTACCACAGCATGTGTGGAAGTCAGGGGGCAATTTTCAGGAATCAACTATTTCCTTCTATCATGTGGGTCCTGGAGAAATATATATATATACACACACACATATATATAATGGGTGTATATATACTATATATATGTATAAATATGTTATATAAATATATAATATACACTATTTATTATAATGTATATATGTTGTATATATAATAAATATTATATATTTATATATAATAACATATTCATAGTACATAAGAGGCTCTACAACTCAATGAAGTGAGGCAACAACTTAAAGAATCACTTCCCAGAAGATCCATAAATCCTTGTGGTCAGCCACAGTGACCAGTGTGGCCACAGCAGGGACAGAACAACTCAAATGCCAGCCCAGGGCTCAACCATAAAGGGCTGGCATTACCCAATGTTGGTGAGGATGGGACTGGCTATGCACAAGCCACTCACAATCCCATGATGCTGTGTGGCGCCTACGCTCTGTGGCCCTACGTTGGAAAAAAACACCAGTTTATTTCCCCTCCTATGGGAACCTTTGAGTCCAGCCCTGAGTGTGCAGTGTGCGTGTGACCTCCAACGTGGGAGGTTATCTTGAGAGAATGTTTTCAGGGTGCAGCCCAGCATCTGGCGTGGCTTACAAGTGGCTCCCATTTCTGGAGAATCTGCTAGAGGAGAGGCTGGATGGGTTCCAGGCTCTAAGGGGAGATTTGGTCTTTTCCAGGCATGGGCTTCCTCGTTCCTGCTGCCTTTTTATTCCGCTTCGATTCGCCACACAACTGCAGACCAGCAGGGCACATAAAGACGGTCACCAGCACAGCTCCTCATGACTGGCGTTGAACTGACCTGTCTCAGCTAGGGTGTCTATTACTGCCGCCGTGAAATACCATGACCAGAATGCAGCTTGGGGAGGAAAGGACTTATTCAGCCTACACGTTCGCATTGATGTTCGTTAATGAAAGAAGTCAGGACAGGAACTCAAACGGGGCAGGATCCTAGAGGCAGGGGCTGATGTAGAAGCCAGGTGCTAGTTACTGGCTTGCTTGTGGCTTGCTCAGTCTGCTTCCTTAAACAACAAAAGCCCATCAGCCCAGGGCTAGACTGGGCTAGACCAGGGATGAACCCACAATGGACTGGGCCGTCTCCCATTGATCACTAATTGAGAAAATGCCTTATAACTGGATCTCAGAGAGGCATGTCCTCAACTGAGTTTTCTCCCTCTCAGATGACTCTAGCTTGTGACCCCAAACTAGCCAGTAGATGAACCAACCGTCTTCCTGAGCCTTCATCACGAAGGGGCTGAATTCGGAACGCCTTTCCAACGCACACATGCACTGTTGCTTTTAGCGACACTGAGGCGCAGAGGCCTTTACATTTACTGTTCATCTCGGTACTGAAGGCGGCTCCCTGGCTTCCTCAACGGCCAACCTCCCCATGGTGGTGCCAGCCAGACATTTCTGGAAAACACTGACTGGAGATTCTGGAACCAAAAAAAAAATCTCAAAGCAAGGTGGGGGCTACACTCTGGCTTTCTTCCTCGTATAAACCTTCTCCACCCCTGGAAAATATGACAAGAGGCAGCCAGGGACTATAACACAGTCCACTCGGGAGTCAGCAGACGTAGGCGGTATGCCAGCCAGGGATGTGCTTCGGGGAAGTGGGGGACCAGTCCCCTCTTCTGGCATGGTCTCCGCTCTCAGTGTGGAGTGTGGTGACGATCTCAGCCACTGAATGGGCAGAGTGGATTCATAGTAAAGATGAAGCTAACTCTGCTCCCTCATTATATTGGGGAGCTTCTGTAATGCCCCCTCCCACAATGTCCCATCACAGCACCATAATTCTGACAGCAGTTTTGCAGGCAGGTTCCTCCGAATTGGCCTGGGGAGGACTTGGCACCATTGCAAAAGCAGCAAAAGGGGCATACTCTCTCCTCCAGTCTTTTGCCCTGAACTCACAGATAGAATGTCTCTTCTCCTCCATCTCCTACTTTCCACAATGTGGGGACAGCATTTACCCTTCTCCATACCATCTCTCACCACCTGAGGACACAGCAAGCTGTCCCTCAGCATATGCCATACCTCGATCTCAGACTTGTAGCCTCCAAACCGGGGAGGCGCACATGGGCTTTGTAAACTCGTGGCATTTTGTCATAACAGCAAAACCAGGCTAAGACTGTCCCAGAAATATCCAGGGCCCCGCCTGAAGGCCACACAGCTCACAGTTCTCTAGTGATACCCACAGGTCTGCCTCCCACAAGTACTAAGAAAACAGCATGCTGAAGTCCAGACCCCATCGGAGGTCACAGGGGGGCTACAACGGGACAGAGCTGATGGGTGAGGCTTTCCTCAGATGTGTGTATGCAGACTGAGGGAGCAGACGTGCCAAGTCACAAGTCTTGGAGCCCTCGAACTTGACTCAGATTCTAGTCATTTCCTATGAAAGCAGCATGGCCCAGGAGGTCCAGTGAGCTCGGGGCCAGAACAGAGAGACCAGAAAAGGATCTCAGGAGATGAGCAGAACCCAATCAAGGATCTGGGGTAGCAATGTTCTCTAAGCATATCTGCAGGAAGTCTTCTATTCATGTCACAAGTCTGTGTGCTGGAAGGGGGTGGAAGATAACTTTTTTCTTGTCTCAAAATGTCCCAGAACAAGAGGAGCTGTGTCCATTAACCAGGTACTGTTCATAACACCTGAACTTGATTGGGGACCAGTGCCTTGAATGAGAGGAGGCTGAAACTGTAATGGGATGGCTGGGGAGGTCTTATGGAGAGGGATGTGAGCCACTTTTGTCTAGAGAGCTGGTCCAGACCCCAAACTTCCTGAGAGACGCCATCCCTGTGGCCTGCAAGCAGGGTACCTGGTGGTATTCGGTCAGAGCTGTTCTGCACTGACTTGTTAACCAGAGAAGAATTTCCAAGCCCCAAGAGACTACGCCAGCTAACAAATGGCTGTGTGTACAGCTAGAAAGAGGAGTCTCAGGAGATAAGCCCTAAGAAAAATGGTCAAACTGCAGGCCCCGGAACACAGACATGTGGGAAGTGTCGGCCCGTAACGCAGACATGTGGGAAGTTTCATCTCTTGGAAAGGCAAGATGACAAGAAACTAATGGACTCTCTTCTGGAGAATCCAGAGGCTGAGTCAGCTTACGCCAGAAAGAACCCCAGGGGATATCGGTGGTCAGCGGGAAGGGACAGAAATACGGCTGTCAGTTTCTAGATCAGATTCCAAAGCGGGGGGAAATAAATTTTAAAACATCCATCAGCCGTCGAGAGCAAAAAGAAAAAAGAAAAAGGCAAGGGGTGGAGAAACCCCAATACATCGTAATCCCCAAAGCAGAAAGTTTATCTTTAACAAAAGGTTTAAAATGTGTGAGAAATTACGACGACTTTGTAAGTAGAGGAAACTCACATTTTGAAAGTTAGGGATGGAAGGGTCAAGTCACGTTCACACAAGGTAATCGAAAACACACCTACAAGCCAGAAGAGAGTGGCAGGCCAGGTAAACACAGGCAGGACAGACGGTTTGCCTGGGAATACGACACTAACCTAGGGTTTGAGACCAGAGGAAGCCACCAGGAGAGAGGTGAGGTGCTCTGCTGTCCCTAAGTCACCAGAACCCTGAGCTGAGCTTCAGCTTTCCCAGGGGAGACCTCATACCCTCTGCAAAGTGGGGCTTCCAGCTGCCCGGGAAGGTGCGAACACCATAACATGCACCAGGTTTCTGTGGCTACGAACGGTTGATGAATTCCCGTGGTCAGAGCCAGGACATGTCCTCCTGTCGCTACTCGTAATACTTTATGTTCTGAGAGAAGTTTGGATTTTACTAAGTGCTATTCTTTTTAGATCTGCTAAAACTCTGATGTAGATTTTCTTTCGGTCTGCCCCCCGGGGTCTGACGAGTTGGTACATATTTTGGTGTTAACATAAACCGAATTTCAGTGAAGGGCCTTCTCTTTGGGGAATTGGGGAGGGAAACACGAGAGCCAAGACAAACGGAACAAAACTCTGCCACCTGCCAATGGGAAGAGGCAGGCCCAGATCTTAGACAGTTCCCCGGATTCTGCGTGTTTCTCCAATGCTTAAACGCAATTTTCGACTTTATACAGAGTTGCGGCGTTTAAAATCACTCGAGAACGTTTCCCAAGATGTGGTAGAGAGTCCGACATAAAAGGCATCTCTGAGAGAAAAATTAAAGCAGACGAAAATTTAATCTCCTCGCTAAATCTCTCCCCTCCCCACAGATGTGACCTCAGCAAGGCCGGCTCCAACTGATGACGCCCCCAAGGGCAGGAAGGCGAGGCAGAGGCCGTGGGAACTTTGAGAGGCTGAAGATCCAGCCTTATGATCTGCTGGTTACCTGGTTACAGAATTCCCTCAAGTAATTTTTTTTTTTTTTTTTTTGGTTCTTTTTTTCGGAGCTGGGGACCGAACCCAGGGCCTTGCGCTTCCTAGGCAAGCGCTCTACCACTGAGCTAAATCCCCAACCCCTCAAGTAATTTTTTTAAAGAAGAAGTGGAGTATCTAATCTTTAAATGCTTCGTGACAACCCACGAAAATAGTTTGCACACGCCTCCTGGTTTTAACGAAAGCCAGGCATCACGAACAGAGGACGCTCCGCCTGCCTCGTATCAGGCACGGGTCTACGTCCTGCCCCCCAGTCCTCAGTCACCGCCTGCCACCCTGTGGGTCTCCTTCTTCCCCTCTTGGTTCTAGAACTCAGGTTCTGCTAGGGGTCCATGAGTTCTGTCTCCCCTGTGAGACGGACTTCCCTCTGATGACCAATACCTATGACCTCAGGCGTAGTAGGTTTTAGAGACCTACTATGTGGTAGACAAGGGAGGGCATGACCTCCAAGTAAGAAGATAACATTAGAATGACACCCCGCATGCTGGCAGAGTGTGAGACAATGCACCCACAACTGAAGGCAGAGGAGATCCCTCCCCGCCCCTCCTAGTCCAGAGCCCCCACATTAGGCTCTAAGGCTCCCTGAGGAAGCGGCAAAAGATGAGTTCTGTCCCCAAGAAGCGTCATCTGGATGGAACATGTGGTCCAGGCTGCTGCACTGTGCCCCCAGCAATTCCTGCTTGGTGGAATCATTGCCACATCTCTGACCCAGGGCAGGGCGGCCCGTGCGTTGGTGAGCCTCTCTGGACCGTGTTAATCGCTCCTCAGGGTGAGGGAAGGGCCCGAGGGAGCCAAGTCAGGAAGTCATACATTTGCCTGGCCACCATCCCAGACATATGGGGGAATGCTCAGCGTGGGGAATCCAGGTCTTTCCGTGGTCAGGACCGAGGGGAGAGCTGAGAAAGGCTGTATTTTGTGAAGACAAATTGCCCTCAAAGGGACCCCACATCTGGTGCTCTAGCACTAGTCCTGGCCAACCTTGCACCCCCAAAGATGAAGTGTTGGATGCTGTGTCTACGGTTCTCACTCCTGATGGTGGAAGCCAGCCAGTCACTGGTCACTCCTCAGGAACAAGAACCATCTCTCCCTACCCGAGGGTCCTTTCTCCCTCTAAGTGAAGTTTGTCTGAGCCTCTCATGTGGCCTAGGCCTGAGAGGGATTCAGTACAGAGTCTGGGAAACCTACATCTACAGTTCCATTGCCTGAGCGGGTGGAAGGTGGAGGGTGGGGTGTCTCAAGGCGCACAGACCTGACCTGTTCACCCCACTTCACCTCTTTCAGACGAAACTTGATGCCAGTGTGGTTGACTGAAACCCCACACTTGCAGCTACCTCTGCTGTCAAAACACCACCTCCTCAGAACCTCTCTGTGGCTCCTCCCTGGCCAGGCGCTGTCTACGTATAAGGCCACTGGGTTGCCTGCTGTGGGAAGAGCTATGAAGAACGGTTGGCCATACCTGGGACGATCAGCTAGGAGTCATAGTACTGGCCCGCAGAGCTAGGATGTTTCGCACTACCTGGGGTGTCCTGCAAGACGAGACGAGAGGTGTAGCTCATACCATGGTCTGTAGCTCATGGTCGCTCCAGCCTAAGTCTCAGAGAACATTAAGCCCAGAGAGAGCTGGGAGCTTGGCAGTACATCCCTGGAACCACACATGGGTGAATCCCAAGTTGATGTACCCATTCTCTGGAAGCAAGAGGAAAACTGCTAACACACTTTGGATATGTTCTGGCCAGCCCAGAGTCACAGAGAGATCCCCTAAACTGAGCCCCTTGTCTTCCCAGGCCCAGGATAAGGCCAGGCCCAACCCCCACAGGAAGCTGACCCTCCTCTTGCCTGCTGGGACTCATCCTTCTCTGGAACATGTCAGACAGCTCTAAATAAACCCAATAAGGAGGACACATCTGCAGGGGATCTCCTCAGAACCAGAGAGAAAGGGAGGCAGGCAGCCCAGGGTAGTCGGCCAAGCCCTGGGTGGGGGCTGCTGCAGGGGCTGGTGGAGAAACAACTAAAACCACTGCGCCTCTCTCTCTCTCTCTCTCTCTCTCTCTCTCTCTCTCTCTCTCTCTCTCTCTCTCTCTCTCTGTCTCTCTCCTCCCTCTCTCCCCCCCTCCCCCCCCCTCCCCCCTCCCCTCCCCCCCCTCCCCCCCCTCTGGGTGTGCCTGTGTCTCTGTGTTTCTGTCTCTCTCTGTGCCTGTCTGTCTCTGTCTGTCTCTATCTCTGTCTCTGACTCCGTCCCTGTCTGTCTCCGTGTCTCTCCTTTTCCCTTTCTCTCTCACAGCATGGCCACTATCCAGGGCCCCAGGTGATCCAGGAGGCAGCCAGTGGGCCTCCCGCTCTGGCTTTTCCACCGGGCAGGGCTGGGATTTGGTACCTCCTAGCCCTGGCCTTGGCTAGGGATGGGGGCATTGCCTCCCCTCTCCCCTTGGGGTGTGAGAGCAAATCCATGCGTCTTTAAACCATGCCGACCCCAGGGTTGCTGAAACTACACTTCCGTACACAGAGACGTTCTTTCCGAGACAGCCAGCATCCTGTCCCTGTTCCCCAGGGGGCTTTCTGCAAGGAGCAAAGAAAAACAAATCCTCCCTATCACACTATCTCCTTAGCTTGTCTCCCTCATGTTGATTTCCCAAAGTCGTTGACTGTTGGGTTCCCCGGGGTCACAGTCAAGTCCGGAGGCCTGGACCAAGCCAGAGACATTGCAGGGTGCCAGGGAGGCCAGGTGTAGCCAGGAGGGGGGACACGAGCCTCGACCTTTTACCCAGACTCCAGGCTCTCTGTAAACATTTGTCTTAGTTAGGGTCACTATTGCTGGGATGAAACACTAAGATCCAAGCCACTTGGGGAGGAATGGGGTCACAGTTCATCATCAAAGGAAGTCAAGACAGGAACCTAAGCAGGGTAGGAACCTGGGGGCAGGGGCTGATACAGAGGCCATGGAGGGGCGCTGCTTACTGGCTTGCTCCTCGTGGCTTGTTCAGCCTGCTTTCTTACAGAACTCGGGACCACCAACCAGTCCGAGCTCAGCCTGTTTCCTTATGGAACCCAGGACCTTCAGCCCAGGGATGGCGCCACCCACAATGGGCTGTGCCTTCTCCCATCCATCACTCCTTAAGAAATGCCCTGCAGCTGGATCTTATAGAGGCAACTTCTCAATTGAGACGCCCTCCTCTCAGATAACCACAGCCTGTGTCAAGTTGATGCAAAGTCGGCCAGCACACCCTACCCTTGCTTGGCCCTCAGAATTGTCTATGGATCCTGCTTTGGGAAAACCAAGGATGAAGTACCTACGGGATGTGTAAATCCACCATGAGGTCCCTCAGGCGGGAATGTCCCCACAAGGACCGAGGCTTCTACTGCTGCTGGATTCCCAGGCATCTTTAACAGCTCTTCCTCCAGGAATGTGATGTGGGTCCGGCATCAGGACCACACCCATCACTTAACACTTCAACCCATTAAAACTAAAGTTAATGACCATTTGCCTTTGTCCCTGAGTACAGCATACTGTGTAATCGATGCCTCATTGCCCTCAGCCACCAGCAGGGACAGTCGGATCTCTACCGACAGAGCCCTTTTCAAGTGTCCATCCTGGTGATATTTGAGACGTTCACCGAGAAGAGCACCGTAGCCGGTTCTCAACCACAACCCACCCTGTTAATTCCACAAAGCACCCCAGAAGTCGTTCACCAGCACCTTGTCCCAGAGACCTGGAGCCACTGATTTCTGCGGACTTAACCTGTTTCGGGCATCTTGTCAAGTGGAACCCTCAACACATGGTTTTTGTGACTGGCTTGGCTCCCTGGGTATAGCATCTTCACAGCCATCCAAGTTGCAGTGACTGACAGGAGCCCAGTTCCCTGTGACTTAAGGAGGCTCCGGTCTGCAAACCTGGAGTGTTGGCAGCCCCTGTAATCTTAGCACTTGGGAGGTGGAGGCAAGGAGACTGAGGATTCAAGTCATCTTGATTACAAAGGAAGTTGGAGACCAACCTGGGATACATGAGACTCTGTCTATCTCTGCGCACATTGTGTTTATTTCCTTTGCCCTAGGGCCTGATAGTTTCCGTAATTTCCCATAAGCCTCCTGGTCACTAGGCTGTTTTGGAGACTGACCTTTGTACATAGTTTCCCTGGGGATTTGTCATTAATTGTTGATTTATAAGAACTCTTTATATATTCTGAACTTATTTTGTATCCTGAATAGATTATATATTCTGCACTTCTATCTTCTCAGCTTGTTTTAATCTGTTTGATTTCCAAGTATTTTCTCCTGTGTATGACTGTGTTTTAAGTATTTTTAATGTTGAGCTTGAGTAGTGTCTAATTTCTCAGGTTTTTCTTGTTGTAGCTTGTGCTACAACAAGATCACCAAAGCTCATGCCTATGGGCTGTTTGTGAAGAATCTTACAGTGTGTGCATGTGCCTGCTTGTGTGTGTGTGTGTGTGTGTGTATGTGTGTGTATATGTGTGTGTGCATATGTGTGTACGCACATGTGTGCATGTGTGTGCATGTGTGTGCATGTTGTGTGTGTACGTGTGTGCATGTGCATGAATGTGTGAATATGTGCATGTGTGTGCATGTGCATTCATGTGTGTGTGCATGTGCATGCATGTGTACGTATGTGCATATGTGTGTGCATGTGCATGAATGTGTACGTGTGTGTGCATGCATGTGTGTGCATGCATGTGTGTGTGCATGCATGTGTGTGTGCATGCATGTGTATGTGCGTGCATATGTGTGTGTGCACGTGTGTGCGTACATGTGTGTGCATGTGCATGAATGTGTGTGCATGTGCGTGTGCATGTGCACGCGCATGTGTGTGTGTGTGTGTGCTTGTGAAGGTCAATACCTGACTGACTGATGTCATGACTCTAGTTTTTGAGACAGTGTCTCCCACTGAACTCAGGTCTCATTGTTCTGGCTAGACTCACTAGCTCCAGGGATCCAGCTGTCGCTTCCTCCCTGGTACGGGCATGCCTCCCTGCCCGGCGTTTTACATGGTTACCAGGGATTTGAACTCGGGCCCTCTGCTCGCACAGCAGGTGCAGTACTGGCTGAGCCATGTCCCCATCTCTAGAGGCTTACAGTTTTACACTTAGGTCTCTGACCCATCTGAAGGTCATTTTCATAGCTGTGTGGTAGGAAATGGAGTCGAGCTACTGTTTCAGCTCCAGATGGAGTCCTGTCTTAACACTGCATTTTCTAGGCCACGGCCATAAAATACCTTTCTATTTCTTTTCTTTAGTGTTTTAAATAATGTTTTACGGCTTTGCCTGTGTTGGCCATGTGCACTTCTTTATATTAACCTTCAGGTTTTATTCTTTGTGGAATTGTTTTCTTGATTTGGCCTTGGCTTTCTTATCGTCAGCTTATGAAAATATGGATAGTTTTGCACATTGAGGGGTATGTGTATGTGTATATGTATATGATGTATGTATATGTATGTGTATATATGTGTATATATATATATACATATATGTAGTGCATTACTAAGTCTAACAGTTTTATACATTTGGGTGGGGACTGTTCCATATGCACAATCGCGTACCTTGCAAGTTTAGATAATTTGATTACTTTTATTTGATATACTGTCTTACTGAGGGTCACTGTTGCTCTGAATGAAACACCATGACTAAAAACAAGTTGGGAAGGACCTTTACTCTTGCTCTCATTTCCAGTTGAAAGTACCACCGAGGGAAGTCAGGACAGAAACTCAAGCAGGACAGGAACCTAGAGGCAGAAATCAATGCGGAGGCCACAGAGAAGTGCGGCTGACTGGCTTGCTTAGCATGGCTTGCTCAAACTGCTTTCTTTTTTCTTTTTTTTTTTTTTCTCTTTTTTTTTCGGAGCTGGGGACCGAACCCAGGGCCTTGCGCTTGCTAGGCAAGCGCTCTACCACTGAGCTAAATCCCCAACCTCAAACTGCTTTCTTATGGCACTCAGGACCATTCAGAAGCACCGCCCACAGTGAGCTGGGCCCGCCCATATCAACCACTACTTGAGAAAACGTCCCTTATTGACCTGCCTACAGCCTGATCTTAAGGCATTTTCTCAGTTGAGGTTCTCTCCTCTCGGCTGACTGACATAAAAAGTAGCCAGCACATATGCCATCCACATGCATTCAGACATGATGTAGGTATGCTGAAAGTAGACAGACATAGCAGGTAGAGGTCTCCAGGGGACAGAACCAATAGAACACACATCTATTATAAAGGGGGTTGACTAGAGAGGCTTACAGTGACTAGGAGCTGCATGGTCCACACCGAACGGTCAGTCTAAGAGAAGCAGAGACCCCTGCAGCTACCCTGTTTATGAAGCTGGAGGTCTCAGCATCTCATGCTGGTTCTAAACGTCTAGAAGATTCCGGAAGGGTCTGCTGGTCCTCATTCAGTGCTGGAAGAAGCTGGGTTCTGATGCAGAGGAAGGATGGTGACTGCAACGATGGAACTCCATCAGATGGACGCACACTCACGAGCGAGCAGGGACCAAGGACTGCACGTCGGAGCCTCTGGCAAAAGATGCCGCCCACTTTGGAAAGGGGTCTTCTCCCCTCGATCAATCCGTCCTAGAAGCTGCCTTACAGAGCCACCCAGAGCCATGTCTCCTAGTTGGATCCAGACGAAGCTGACTGTCAAGATTAACTGTTACAGATGTCCCGTGCAGATATCACTCAGAACACAGAGCAGTCGTCCTCCAAAGCGAGGCGAGGCCAATAGCAGAGGACGGTAGGTATGGATCAAAGGGTCAGTTTAGCAAACAGGAGTCACAGGGTGGGAGGGTGTGCTGGGGTTACAGCTGTCACCCCATTCATAGCCAAGGTGGGTTTAGCTGACCTAGGAGGCTAATACAGTGTTTCCTGCCTTCCCTAGTGTGCTGAAGTTACCCACTTGGTCAAAAGGAAAACGTTCCCTGACAGGAGGTATGTTCTTCAGTCTAGGGTATTCAAGTAGTTGTGGCCTGGCTAGAACCTTGGGCCAAGACTCCAGACACAACCAAGGGAGGCACTTTACATATCAGAATGCTTCTCTGAGGAGGGGAAAAAGGAAGAGGGAAACACACAAGGAAGCAGGGGTGTCCTAATCCTAATCCTGTGCCAATTTACCTGCTTCAAGCCACCATAAGACTGTGAGCTCACACAGCCTGGAAGTCTGGAGCAAGATAAAGAGGTAGACATGGGGTGTCAGGGCAATCCCCATGGACACCCAGGAGAGTTCATTCCTAGCCTCGGGTGGTACCTGCTTCCCTTTATTTAGCTCATCCCCCGTCCTTCTTTTTGGCAGAAAGCGGTATCTTCCAGGCTTTGTTTGGAAAATCAGTTATGTCAAATGAGGTTTTGCTGGGGCGCACGGGTGAAAGGAGGTCTTGCAGACACGTGAAAGAATGTTTTCCTGAGGAAGACACGGGTGAAAGGGTGTCTTGCTTAAAGCAGACACACGAAAGGACCCGTGATGAAGGAGTATAAATATGACCTCACAGACAATGGGACACGAATATTAAACATTAGTTTGGTTTGCTTTACCTCACTATTCTTCGCTAATGACACACGTGTATCGGTTTGCCTTGTGTAGCCTTGTTGAGCTCTGCTTGTGATGACGCTGCCCTTGAGAGAAGCTCGCCCAAGAATAGCTTGTGAGGTTCCTGCGGCAGCTTGCGGCTTCTCCAAGCCAGAACGGTCCTAACACACACCAATAAGCAAGGGGTGAACTGTGGTACGCACATGCAGTGGGTGACCCTGGGGCTCTAAAGGAAGGAGAGTGTGAGGAAGAAGGCGTCCTGTGTCACTCTACTTGTGGGACTTTCTGGAATGGGCACAGCCTGGTCTGGCGGGTGGGGAGAGTACAGTAATTCACAGAGCTGAACTCTCCAGGTTGAGGTTTTGTCTTTTATTGTCTATTGTAATGCTGAGTGCTGGCCTCCAAGACTTGAAGTCTATATGTAGCCCCCGGGACCCTGCTCCCAAGTTAATTATGATTGGTGAATAAAGATGTTGACAGCCAATAGCTGGGCAGAAGAGAGATAGGTGGGGCTGAGGTTATGTGGGCTTGAATAGAGAGGAGAGAGAGAGAGAGAGAGAGAGAGAGAGAGAGAGAGAGAGAGAGAGAGAGAGCGAAAGCGAGAACGAACCATGAAGAGGGAGGAGAGAAGCCACGGATTAAGGGCCAGGAGAGCATGGCCCAGAGGGCTGCCCGGTTGGATTAAGGACAGTCTACAGCGTGAGTTCTCTACCAAGGATCCACATGAAAGAAGGAAAGAAGCAACCCCTCTAAGTTGTCCTTTGTAGTGGTTTGAAAAAGAATGACCCTCCATAAGCTCATAGGTCTCCATAAGCTCACCAGTGGGTGACACTGTTAGGAGGTGTGGCCTTAGTAGGAATAGGCGTGGCTTTGTTGGAGAACGTGTCAGTGGGAGTGGGGTTTGAGATTTCAGATGCTCAGTCATGCTCTCTCTCTCTCTCTCTTTCTCTCCCTCCCTTTTTTCCTCCCTCCCTCCCCTCTCTCTTCCGATTGCCTGCTGATATGGATGTAGGACTCTTGGGTCCCTCTCCAGCACCATGTCTGCCTGCGTGCCACCATGACGATAATGGACTGAACCTCTGTACCCGTAAGCCCGCCCCAGTTAGATGTTGTCCTTTATAACAGTTGCCTTGGCCGTGGTGTCTCTTTACAGCAATAAAACCCTAAGTAAGACATCCTGTGACCTTCACAGAGCTCGGCAGGAACATGCCTGAGTACATGCATCTGTACATGTACACACACACGCACACACAAACACCACACCAAATTATAATAAAAATCACATTTTTTAAAGGGCACGGATATCCACCAACAGTTCATTCCTGGAATCCAGTTCCTCTTTTTAGGGATTTCTGTCCATTGCTCAAGATGTAAATATTTATCCAGTTTTTGGAAGTCATGTAAACATCCAAAGTTGTGAGATCTCATGCTTGCTGAAGCCCTGTGGGCTGTGGAGGACTGGGGGGGAGGGGAGTGTTTCCAAACAGCCAGGGCTAGTGTGAGAGGAGAACTCCATCCCCTAACTCCAAGATGAGGGAACTTCTAGGGCCACATCACCAAGTACACAGGGTCTTTATGGCAGATGAGGACTTACATAACAGGGCAGAGCCTTCCAACCCGCCCTGGGTACGTAGCACATGCTTCGAGAACATGGGTAGGGAGCCAGCCAGAAAGGGGATGCAGGACCCTATTTATCCTTTACACATCCGTCCTCGGGAATGGCATCAGACTAGACTGCCCTCTGGTGAGCCTGGGAGGAGGTCATGTGATCTGAATCTGACCTGAGTCCTTTCCAGAACCTTGACATGCTTGTACACACACACACACACACACACACACACACACACACACACACACACATACCACAGACACACACACAACACACATACCAAACATACCATACACACACACAATACACACATACAACACACACACCACACATATACCACAGACACAACACACACACACACACACACACACACACCACATCTCACACACACACCACACAGACACACACATACCACACACACACAACACACACACACAACACACATACCACACATACACACACACAATACACACATACAACACACACACCACACATATCACACAGACACACCACACACACACATACCACATCACACACCACATCACACACACCACACAGACACACACATACCACACACACACACAACACACATACCAAACATACCATACACACACACAATACACACATTCAACACACACACCACACACATACCACAGACACACACACACACACACACACACACACACACAGATAACTGGGGCCTCTGGCATGAGCAAGGACATACCTGGCTTTCAATATCAGGGCAGACTTCCCCTTTGCACTTATACAAGCAAACTCGGGGAGGGCTGCATAACCAGTGAACACCCTGAAGTGTTTGGTCATTTGAAGGAAACACTTGAAAAAAATCACATCTCCTGTTGGACAGCATATCTCAGAAACATCACTGAAGGCGCTACGGCCGAGAACTGTCGAGTCAAATTTCAGCAGCGCTGAGAGCTTTGCCCGTCTTTGTCTCGAGATGAGGAAAAGGCGAAAGACCGGCCATGCTCTAAGAAAGAGCAACACCGCCGTTTAAATGAGCGGTTTAAAGAGACGCGTTGCCGAGAATAGAGATGACACGAAAGTGTGCGAGTGACTCGAAGTCACTGGTGCTTTCAGAATTACACACTGCAGATTCTTACAAATTGAAGAGTACACCCTAGGGAATCGAGAGATGGCTCAGCAGGGAACCCAGGTTCAAGTCCCAGCACCTGCTTGATGGCTCGCAACCAGAATAGCTCCAATTCTAGGAAATCGGCTTCTTCTGACATTCTCGTGACATGTAGTATGCGGACAAACATGCTGGCAGAACATTCACATGCATAAGACAAATTAATAATAATTAATAATTAATAATAATAAAGAATACACAATAAGATCAACGAAACAATTAAGAACATAAAAGCGCTTGCTAACAACTTCACAATTGAGACCCAGGGGATAGAATTAACCTCTACGAGTTGTCCTCTGTCCATGTATGCACTATGGCAACTGTATACCCACATAAACAGACACACACACGACACACACACACACACACACACACACAAATAAATAAATAAATAAATAAATAAATAAATAAATATAGTAAAAAAAATAAGTATGACATTTGAATACCTAAAATTACAATGTAAAGAGTCTTTAGAAAGATCACGTTGTGGGGTTGGGGATTTAGCTCAGTGGTTAGAGCGCTTGCCTAGGAAGCGCAAGGCCCTGGGTTCGGTCCCCAGCTCCGAAAAAAAGAACCAAAAAAAGATCACGTTGTAACGCCTAGTAACTGTCACCTTGAGCGGATCTAGACTCGCGTAGGTGAGAGGCCCTTATGTATGACACTGAAAAATTAGCTAGATTCAGTTAGCCGAGGTAGGAGGATCCACCTTAACTGTGGGGACCACCACGCCTTGGGCTGGGATCCTGGACTGAATAAAAAGGAGCTGGTGACAGGAATCCCAGCCTGAATCCTCCTCTGCTTCCTGCCTGCAGACACCGTGTGACCAGCCACCTCAAGCTCCCGCAGCCTTCCCTGTCACAATGGACTGGACCCTTGAACTCGGGACCAAAAACAAATCCTTCCTTCCAATGTCGGGATATTTATTCTTGGCAACAAGAAAAGTAATCACTAAACAAAAATGGGACCAGGAGTTTGGCTGTTACTGTAAGAAACCTGACTTGGACTTCAGAACTGACTCTCAAGAAGAATGTGGAAGAGTTCAGAAATTTGAGCTGAGCAGAACTGAATGAGCTACCCTGGTGGGTATTTGGATGACAAGAAGCCACAGACAGTGGAGGACCAGCTCGTGAATTTCAGGGAGGAACCATGACTCTCCATCAAGAACTGGGATAGGGACCATTCATGTGATACTGTGGCAATGCATTCTGCCTATGTCCTGAGAACTTGAGTGAGGCTAAACTTACGAGGAGTGAAGTAATGTCTTTGATGAAGAGAATTTCAAGACAATAGAGCATTCATTCTGTGCTTGCTGTTTACTAGCTGTGGTGGTTTCTATATGCTTGGCCCAAGGATAAGGTGTGGCCTTGTTGGAGTGGGCGTGGCCTTGTTGGAGTGGGTGTGGCCTTGTTGGAGTGGAGTAGCTGTGGCCTTGTTGGAGTGGGTGTGGCCTTGTTGGAGTAGGTGTGTCACTGTAGCATGGGCCTTAAGACCCTCATCCTAGCTGCCTGGAAGCCAGTCTTCTCCTAGCAGCCTTCAGATGAAGATGTAGAACTCTCAGCTCCTCTTGCACCATGCCTGCCTGGACGATGTCATGCTCCCACCTTGATGATGATGGACTAAACCTCTGAACTTGTAAGCCAACTCCAATTAAATGTTGTTTTTATAAGAGTTGCCTTGGTCATGGTGTCTGTTCACCACAGTAAAACCCTAACTAAGACACTAGCCTTATTCCTATATACATATATACATGCATACAAACATATATATGCTAAGACAAAGATTAAAAAAACATGAAATTTAGCACAGATAGTTGGGCGAGTCCCTGCATGAAGCTGTAAAGTTAAAGCCTGAGTTGCAATGAACGACCAGGGTGTTGGAGATGCCAAACCATGTACCTCCTCCCAGGAAAGCTTCTGGCATTTAGCAAAGCCAGCCCAAGACTGAGATGATAGAAGTTGCAAGAGGAAGAGCTGGGGCAAGTGGCAGAGGGGTGGGGCTACCCAAGCCTTTTGTAGCCCTAACGATTCTACACTGGGTTCCAGATGCCGTATAGTGAGCTATGGGATTTGGTATTTTCCATGACTGGTTTGTGTCTCCCTTTATTTTAACAATTCCTTCCTATGCCCCTATTCTATGCACTGTGTGCTATAGTCTACTGGAAGTATGTAACTTGTTTTTTGATGATATAGGGCAGTGGTTCCCAACCTTCCTTTGGGCAACGTTCCTTATGGGCAACGGGGAGGGAGGTTCAAGACAGGGTTGCTTTATATAGCCTTGGCTGTCCTGAAACCAGGTCTATAAACCAGACTGACCTCAAACTCATAGTGATCCACCTCTGTCTTCCAAGAGCTGGAATTAAGTGTGTGTCTTAGTTAGGGTTTTACTGCTGTGAACAGACACCATGACCAAGGCAACTCTTATAAGGACAGCATTTAATTGGGGCTGGCTTACAGGTTCAGAGATTCAGTCCATCATCAAGAAGGGAGCATGGCAGCATCCAGGCAGGCATGGTGCAAGAGGGGCTGAGAGTTCTACATCTTCATCTGAAGGCTGCTAGGAGGAGACTGGCTTCCAGGCAGCTAGGATGAGGCTCTTAAAGCCCACGCCCACAGTGACACACCCACTCCAACAAGGCCACACCCACTCCAACAAGGCCACACCCACTCCAACAAGGCCACACCTCCAAATAGTGCCACCCACCAGGCCAAGCATGTTCCAACCATGACAGTGTGCATCATTGCTGCCTGTCAGCAACCTTCCTGGTGCTGCAACCCTTTAAAACAGTTCCTCACGTTGTGATAATCCCAACCTTAAAGTTATTTTTGTTATCCCTTCATAACTGTAATTTTGCTACTGTTCTGAATCAGAATGTAAGTGTTTCCCAATGGTCTTTTGATGACCCCTGTGAAAGGGTCATTTTCCCTCCAAAGAGGTTGAGACCCACAAAGTTGAGAACTATTGGTACAGGAGCTCACAATCAGGAGATTACCTTAAGTCTAATGAGGGACGATGGCCTGTAAGACTTTTTTTGTTTTTACATTTATTTGTTTATTTTATGGATGAGAGTAGGGAATGCCACAGCATGCATGTAAAGGTCAGAGGAAAATCTGCAAGAGTCAGCATTATAACCTTAAGGCACGAACTCTCTCCTTCCGCCATGTGGGTTCTGGGGAACACACTTCGGTTGTCGGGCTTGGCGGCAAGCTCCGTTATCCACTGAGCCATCCTGCCAGCCCTAGAACGTTGGGCTTTTAGACAGTGTTGGAATCGTTAAAGAGTATGGGGGCTTTTTAGATTAGACTGAACTCATTTGCGTAGTAAGATGGTCGTGAACCTGTGGGGACAAGGAAAGGGAGGCTACGATTTAAAAGTGACAATGGGTAGAGCTGTGATGTCCATATTATCAATCTGGCAGGGTCTGGAATCACACAGGTGACAAGCGTCTGGGCACGTCTGGGAAGGACTATAGTCAGGCTAACTGATGCAGGAGGACACACCTTAATTATAGGCAGCATCTTTTCATGGTCTAGGGTCCCGGACTTCATAAAAAAGAGAAAAGAGTCTGTGTGGCCGTCTGCTCCCTCTGCTCCCTCACTGTGGATATGACGTGACTGGCTGCCTCAACCTCTGCCATGCTCTACCTGCCTTGATGGACTGTACCCCAACACTGTGAGCCAAAAATAACCCCTTCCTTCCTCATTTTTGTTTTGGCATGGTGTTCTTTTCCACAGCGGCTCAAGTAGCTAACCCAGGTGCTGACAAGGATGCAGAGCACTGAAAGACCCCATGTGGTTGGTGGAGAACATTTCCCTTGGAGAAACAGCCTGCTTGATCTAAAGATGGGCTCATGTCTTCCAGACAACCCAGCCCAGCACAACCCTAGGTTTTGACCCTGGAGGGACACACACACACACACACACACACACACACACACACACACAGAGCCATATACATGAGTGCTTCCATAGCATGACTATCATCACTGAATTATGAAAAGGGTCACCATTAGAAGCCCAACAAGCAGCTGACTGAGACAGACGCAGATACAGTCCAACCAATGGGCAGAAGTGTGGGACCCCTGTGGTTGAATTAGGGAACGGCTGGAAGAAGCTGAGGAGAAGGGCGACCCCATAGGAACACCAGCAGTCTCAACTAACCTGGACCCCTGAGATCTCTCAGACACTGAGCCACCAACCAGGCAGCATACACGAGCTGGTCCGAGGCCTTGACACGTATACAGCCTGGTCTGGCCTCAGTGGGAGAAGACACGCCTAACCCTCAAAAGATTTGAGGCCCCAAGGAGTGGGAAGGCCTGGTGAGGGAGGTTAGACATCTTCTGAAGAAGAAGAAGAAGAAGAAGAAGAAGAGGAAGAGAAGAAGAAGAAGAAGAAGAAGAAGAAGAAGAAGAAGAAGAAGAAGAAGTGGAAGAGGAAGAGGAAGAGGAATAGGAAGACGGAGGAGAAGGAGAAGGAGAAGGAGAAGGAGAAGGAAGAAGGAGAATGAAAAGAAGAAGCAGGAGAAGAAGAAGGAGAAGAAGAAGAAGAAGCAGCAGCAGCAGCAGGGGAAGAAGAAGGCCACCACTGAATTCTGCACAGCATGTGGTGGAAAACCACAGAACAGCGAAGAAGAATGAACTATGGATGCTGTGCCTTGACAGAACGCAGGTACCACACCAAGCACAAAAGCCAGAGTCTGATGCTCAGAAGGATGTAGCCTCAGGGAAGGGGCCAGGGGATTTAGGGTTCCTGGGGCTAGGCGGCTGCGCCTAACCATAATGAGGCAGTCTGAGAGACTTTTGGGCCTAAGGAAGCCTTTGTGTGCCTGGCTGCTATGGTGGGAACCACACAGCTTGATGCGTTTATTAACTCTGTGGAAGTTTAAAAATAATTTTAAACACAATTAAAAAAAAAAAAAGGAGCCCTACTTTAAAACCATCCAGATGTTTCTCCTCAAAGCACGGAAACAGTCTGCAGGAGAGGAGGGAGTTTGAGTCGGCGCGTGACAGCTCAATCTTACACTCAAGGGTTAGTGAAAACGTCCAGCAGAGAAGCTTAGGAAAAACCTTGAAGGTTGGGCCCCTAGCAAGAGCCTCACACTGCACAGGTGAGCATGTGGCTAGGGGCCTCACCTTGTCTCCTGGGCCCCGCGTGGTCCCTTCTATGCCTGCAGCCTGCGAAACAATCTAAGCCTTCAGTGAGGTCTAAGGACATGGCACATTTGGATTAAAAACGTGGGACAGCGTCAGGGCTTCTGAACACACAAACCCTGCCTCTAGAGCTAAGCACAACTCGGACTCAGTCCTCAGCAGCCCCAGGGGCTCTGCTACTTCTGAGTCCAGGTACAGCCCATAGAGCCTTTGACTGCCACAGAAAGCCAGGGGTCTCTGCCACAGAAAGCCAGTGTCTGGGCCTGGGTGTAGCTCTAGGTGACATCTGTCACTGCTCAGGCTAAAAGGATCGAGGGTGTTTCGGATGTCGGCTGGGGGATCTTTTGAGAATCTGGTGGAGACACACACACACACACACACACACACACACACACAAACGTGCACACACACACACACACACACACACGTGCACACACACACATACACACACGTGCACACACACACCATACACACACACGTGCACACACACACCATACACACACACGTGCACACACACACCATACACACACACACACACACACACATTCACACACACCATACACACACACGTGCACACACACACCATACACACACATGCACACACACGTGCACACACACCATACACACACATGTACACATACACACACACATGCACACACACACACCACACACACACACACACACACACACACACACACACTCAGCCATATACACATGAGTGCTTCCATAGCATGACCACCATCTGTGGGGACAAAAACAAAGAGAACACGGTGAAATATAAAACAAGTAAGGTGAGGAACAGAGAGAGTTCATTAGGACCAAGTCCTAAGAATAAAGCGAAGAAGCCGGCAGACCCTTCAAAGGCCTGAAAAGAGGAAACACGGCCCCTCGGGAACCAAGGTCGTAGCCTGCCTTCCGGGAGCTCAGCCCTGGTTTCCTCTTTCATTGCTGTGATAAAACGCTATGACCAAACCACACACGGGAGAGTGGGTTGATTTTACACTTCCAGGTTGAAAACTCTCACTGGGGAAAATGGAGGCAGGAATTTAAGGCAGGAACGTGTAGGCGGGAACCACTGAGCAACACTGTCAATGACTAGTTCACTGGCCCACTCACACGCTCAGAGTTAGCTAACTTGCTTTTTGTACACTTCCAGACTACCCGCCGATGGATAGTCCTACCAACAGTGGACTGGGTGCTCCAACATCAATTATCAGTAAAGATAGTGTCCCCATAGAGATACCCACAGGCCACTCTGATCTAAGCAATTCTTGAGCTGAGACTTTCGCCTCAGACGACCCTAAGTTGTGCCAATTTGACAATGAGGTGTTCCGTCATGAGAGAGCTGGCATCAAGTACTTAACCGAGAGGGCTGTCAGCTTGAAGAGACAGGGCTCTTGGGGTCAATGGGCCTGTTGAGGGCTTCCCCTAGTGACCAGCTTGAGTGTCCTATCCACTGAGGAAGGAGCAAAGGGAGACCCACACACATTGCAAAGGCTGTGCAGGTCCAGGCACGCCTCTTATCAGTGGCCTATGAGTCCAGAGTTATATGGGAAACACTGTCCTATGAAACTCGCTTGGTCACAGTGTCAACCCTGTCCTAAGGGGTAAACAGAACCTAAGTAAATCTTCCAGCTACACTCACTCATGGACTTAGAAACCACTGACCGTGGCCCTCCTCGTTTGCTCCCCACTGACCTGGCAGCTCCCCATTGCTGTTGTTGTGAGACCAGTTGCCTGGGTTACTGTTCAGGGACATGTCTTCTAGCCAACCTTGGCTCTTTACTTGGCTACAGATGTCTGATGAATGGCTAGAGTGGGTGGAAAGGCTGACATCCTGTCCAGGTGGCTGGGACAAGTGGGAACACTGGTAACCCATGTCATTGGTCCCTTGAGTCGGTCTCTGCTCGTCTCTGAGTGGGACATGCTGGTCGCCAAGAAACACCTCATCCGAGACTGTAGTTCGAAGGAGCTTGCTCCAGACCTACTTTGTCTTTCTTGCCATTCAAGGCTAAAGACATCTTCCAGTCTCGATGATCAGAAACCCCAGAAATCCCGGACTGGAGAGAGGGAAAGGGGGCAATTGAATTCCTGGGAGATTTCTATCAACTCCACCCACAAAACAAGAAGGTAAGACCGTCCCCTTCAGCACCCCCCTATCCCTAATTGTCTCCCCTGAATCTGTGTGTCAGCCCCCAGGGGTAGAGATGCTGGCTTATGGACAAAGGGTGTTCCTTATTCTATCATGACAGAACGAAGCCTCGCTTTACCTCAGCGTTGCTCTCTGAGATGTTGCCGTTTTAGGACTGAACCTCTGCCCCTGAGTCTGAGAACAGCTCGTTGGGATTAGGTGACTTATTTTTTGCTTGTTTTTGCAGAGTCTCTCTACTGAAAGTTGCCTTGAGTTTCAGAAGGGACTTTGGAAGACTTGAACGTCTATATAATGCATGAGCTGATGAAGTCTACAGGACTCGTGGTGACCGTCTGAGTGGTGGCTTTTGCATTATGGGATGGACGTGAGCTCGAATTCGGACTGTCCCCCAAAGGCTCATGTGTTAAAACCTTGGTCCCTAACCCAGAAATGTTCAGAGATGGGGTTTTAGGGGAGCGGATAGCAAGGACTCTGACCTGACCTGTAGATTGGTCAATGGATGTGCCCAGAATTTAATAGACAACTGGGAGAGCATAGAGTCTAGTTGGAAGAGAGAGCCTTTAAGGCCCAGCCCCTGGGAACTGTATCTTATCTGTGGTCCTTTCCTCCTCTGGGTCCCGACTGGAAAACTCCCTGGTTCTGCCTCCCAGGCCTTGCTGACCTCCCAGGAGACCACAGGGAGCTGTTCCCAAACAATTGTGCCACAGAATCCTCCTCAGAGACGGCTCCCACACAGACTTGTGGTTTTGTGGTGAGAGGGCTGCTGGAGGGGGTGCTCTGGGGATGGGAGCAGGCAGCACTAAATTGTATCTCTTGGATGTCGAGCCATCTGGTGGGATGGCTTGCCAACCCATGAGTCAGGAGGGAGAGGGGGAACCCGTGACTCAGACACAGCAAATGTAGGCTTAGCCCACCCTATACACCCGGCACCCCCAGCTTACATGAAGATTTTCCTTTTCAAAACGTTTGGGAATCCGTTGCTAAGCAAGGCCTTCACTTAAAAGTGTGTGTAAGCCTACTACTTAAGAACATTAAAAACAAATATCTCTCTCTCTCTCTCTCTCTCTCTCTCTCTCTCTCTCTCTCTCTCTCTCTCTTACCACACACACACACACACACACACACACACACACACACACACGCTAAGAGCTCCCCACCGCACCCTGCCCCATTGCTACCTTTCACTGAGGGCTGTGCTCCCAGAGATCCTCTGCTATGCCTGGAGCATACATTGCATACAGAGCCTGGATCCTTCTCACAGTCAGTCATGGACCTCTCCAGCACAGCCTGCCAAGCCCTGTACAGCACTCCTCTTGCAGAGTCCCCTGGTCAGAACCCACTGTTCCATATATATACATACTGCTCCTCCATACACTCCTCCCTGTGGACCCAAGTAATAACCCCCATCTAGAACCCCTAATATGCCTGCAGCATCCGTGCAGTAAGACCACGTGACTCACTCCAGCCCCTGACGTCCCAATGTGCTCTCGTCTTCTAGCACTGAATGCCCATGTTGGGCGCTGTCCTGCACATCCTTGGCCTTCCCTAGATGCTTGTTCATGCTCAGGGCTCCACCTCAGATCTGCTGTCTCCCACAGTGTTTCTCCCTTTAACCCTTTAACTTGAGGCCTTTACTTGAGGATGTCCTCTCTGAATGCGTCACCACTGTCTGAAAACAGGGGGGTGGCACACCCAGTGACACTCTCTCATTCCTGGATCAGCTCCCTCCAGGAACATGGTCCCTCAGGCCCAGCAGAGTCGAGGGGACTGAGGAAGAGCAAGCTTAGTAGAGACGTAGGAGACACTGGTTCCATGGATGAGGAGCAGAACTTGAGCTGCTCCTCACGTTCCCTACCCTGAGTCCGAAGCAGAACATAGAGACAGGAAAAATTAGAGACATGAGAAGGAAATAGCCTCTCACCCACGAGTCTAGTTGAAGCCTCTTCCTGGCTGGGACAAGAATTCTTGCATGATGAGCAAGTTTTTAAGGCCTTTCCCCTTCCCAGTTACAAACTTTCGACTTTCAATGAATCTCACCAGAAACTCCACTTGTGGGGGCTAAGGACACATACTATACCTCTGCGCAACTCTACGGCTCCTGGTTTTAACTTATCAGACTCATTGCATTCAAGACACCTCCAGAGTCTTTCTGCAATCTCACTCACTGAGAGAGAGAGAGAGAGAGAGAGAGAGAGAGAGAGAGAGAGAAGAGACAGAGAGGAGACAGAGAGACAGAAAGATTGAGACAGAGAGATAGAGACAGAGAGATGAGACAGAGAGATAGAGAGACACAGAGAGAGATAGAGAGACACAGAGAGACAGAGAGATACAGAAAGGCAGAGAAAGACAGAGAGAGAGACAGAGAGAGAAAGAGAGATTTCTTAGAAATCTATGAGAGCAGCCAAAACTGTATGCATAACTATTGCAAAGACAATTTACTGCCACCATTCCTCAAGGAACTTGTACCCACCCTTGGGTGTGTCTTGGTTTTTCTTTTATTTATTAAGACCCAGATATGTATTCTTGTGTATACTTTATTGTTTTCTCGTTAATGCCTTTAATAGACTCTCTGTGCTGGTTAGCATTAATTGTTGACTTGACAGAATCTAGAACCACCTAGGGTAAGGGTACCCCGGGCGTGCTTGTGGAGCGTTATCTGGATTGTGTTAGTTGAGTAGGAAGACCCATCCGCTCTGGGTGATGCCATTCCTCAGCTGGGACCCGGGACTGAACAATTAAAGACAGGAGACCCAGCAGCAGCGTGCACGCACGCGATGCTCACTGCTCCTGATGGGTGTGACCAGCTGCTTCAGGAGCCTACTGCCTTGATGTCCCTGCCCTGTGCCTTGAACTGTGAGCTGAAACAAGCCCTTTCTCCCTTAAGTTGTGTTTGCCAGACTATTGTATCACAGTAGTGGGGAAACAAACTAAGACAGTCTCCAACACTGCTTTATGTTGGCTGGCCCTGAAATTCCTTTCTGCATCACAGCCATGGATCCTGGTCTGGCCCACGTCATGATCTCTAAAACATTAAGGGGACTCCTCTGGCTGCTAAGTGAAACAATATGTAGCTGTGTCTATGTCCCCTCCCCACTGACATTCCTACAAGAACTGGCCTACCACAGTCTCTTCTACTATGTCTCTTCCCAGAGTTCCCAGGAAGTTAGTTTCCAACAACCAAGACAGCCCCAAACTGTCCTTTCTATCACAAGAGAATCATTATAGTTGCTTCTGGACCCTGAAGCCTCTATGTCCCCTTTCTCCATTCCTGAAGTCCCCCTCACTCCCACCTCACTCTTGCCTGACCTATCTCATCTACAAATAGTCGAATGATATGAACCTCTCTCATGCTAGCAGGAGTACAGGGGAAATCAGCTACATGATCCACCGGCTTCTGCTGTTTTAAAGTTGGTTCCTTCTCAAACCTGTGTGTGATTCCAATGGCCAGAAAACAGAGACCAAGAGCTAGTCCCAACCCAAGATAGAGCAGCACCATATCCTAGGATTCCTTCTGTCTCCATTAAATAGCCAAGTCACACCTTGAAAACTAAGTCACAAATAAAAACTAGCTCAGGTCTGGTGGGGTGGTTGGGGTGGGGACAACCTTGTAGGGGCAGGGAGGAAGCATGGGATATGGAACTGTCGGGGTCGATGGGAGAGGAATAAAATTTGGAGTGTAAAAATAAAAATTAAAAAAAAACTAGCTCAGTAAACTCCTCTAACTATTTACTATTAACCCAATGATGTTTCCCCATGAGATACCATAAGGGTGTCTGGGTTGGTGTCCTGCCAATGTCATAGGCAGACATTAGCTTCTTATCCTAAGGATCACAGAGCTGAGGGGGCTCTCTTTTAACAGGAAAGACACACACAGAGAGACACATCCCAACCAAATTTATCAAAGCTAAAGACAAGCATGTTCAATGAAGCTGGAGAAATAGCAAAACCAGGCATGGAGGCACACGCCTGTAATCCCGAGACGTGGGAGGTAGAGGTAGGTTCTGGAGTTCAGTGACATCCTTGGCTGTATAGGGGGATTGAGCAACCAATTAGAGGGGTGCATAGGACATGAGCTACACATGACACATGACACACGTCTCACCTAACAGGTCTGTCACGATGAGATTCATCCAAACACCTGACAGGGTAAGAGCTCATTCTAGGTAGACCATAAGAGGTAAATGTGAATATCAGAGACCCAGTAAAACCACTGGATGTTTTAAAGGGCTGTATGATCAACATCAAAATAGCTACAGTAACATAACATTTAAACATGTTCAGTTAATAACAATATAGACAGAAATGAGCAAACAGAGACACTCAAAACAGAAAAACATAAAGATAGAAAAACAATGAGCTGAACTCAGAGATATTGATAACCACATAAATGTAATTGCTCTACGTCTAAAATAAATCATTACTTTTTTTAAAGCGACCCACCTATATGCTGCCCGCAAGAAACTAACTTCAAAGGCATCAGTAGAGATATGTAAAAAAAGTTGGAAGGAGATTGCTATACAAACATGAACCAAATAGTTAAGTGTGACCAAATTAATATAGAAACAGAATTCATAGGAAATGGTCAGAAGTAAAGGGGGAAATTACATAGTGTTAAATGGATCGATTAACTAAAAAGCACATGCAACTGAAACACAGCTTCCCAATGTGACCCAAGCCCATGAAGTCAGAGCTGAGGGGAGAAGCAAATGCATCCGAATTCTAGCTGGAAACTTTATCTTTCAGAATAGAAGCCTGCAAGAATACAAGACAACTGAGCTTTCCCTTTAGCCAGCGGGGTCTAGCCAGCATTTTATAGACCATACCACCCACCTAGGTGTAGTGTGTACCCCAAGTGTGCATAGAAGCAAGCAATGCCCAAGGTCAATACAAAGTCACGAACACTTTAAATGAGCTGAATCCTACAGAGTGTGCTATGCTAACAGAGATGAGATGAACATCTCGAAGCATGTACAATTTTGAAGTAATGTATTTCTAAATAACCCGCAATGACAAAGCCTCAAGGGAATTTGAAAGTATTGTTTAATTTGACTAAAATGAAAAAAAAAAACCATAAAATCGATAGTATGCAGTGATGGGAGAAGCAAACCTATAATGCTGTTTACGAGAGAGAGAGAAAGAGAGAGAGAGAGAGAGAGAGAGAGAGAGAGAGAGAGAGATCTCAAAAGAATAATTCAAACTCCCGCCTCAAAATGCTATTCTGAAAAAGAGAACTAAATCTAAAGCAAGTAGGAAGAAAGAACGACAATAAAAAGATCAACAACCCATGGACTTAAACGAGGCAGACGGGGTTGGAGATTTAGCTCAGTGGTAGAGCGCTTGCCTAGGAAGCGCAAGGCCCTGGGTTCGGTCCCCAGCTCCGAAAAAAAAAAAAAAAAAAAAAAAAAAAAACAAAAAAAAACAAAACAGAGGCAGACATTGAGTGGGAGCCAAAGCTAGCCGAGACTGTTAAAATAATAAATATCAGCAAAGCTAACCAAAAAATAGAAGAAAAAAAAAGTTGCCAATTTCCAGAACAACAATGAGACAAGACAGAAAAATTATAGGCCTGGTTTATAATAGAGAAAAACTCAGTCCTTTGTACAGACCTGATGCAGACTTGACAGCTAAAGTGGAATGAGCCCATTCTTCAAAAACTGTAAACCACCAAACCATAGCAGAGAGCAGACAGTCTGGATTAAGTTTGTATCTCATAAAGAAGGGGAAGGGAAACCTTCCCCCCAAAATATATCCAGAAATATCTCGGTAGGTCTAACTGGTAAATTCCACCAAGTGTTAAAGAAGAGCTGACACCTGGTATGGCTGCCATTTTGCAGGAAAAAAAGGGGGGGGTGGGATTCCCTAATGACCCTGTGAGGTCATAGGCACTTGACATTTAAGCCTTCAAGAACAGCACAGAAGAAGGAAGCCGCACAGCAGTGCTCCGGGTGAACAAGGATACAATACGGATACAATGTGATCAAGTCAAGAACAGCAGAATAGAAAAACAAACGAGCAAAGCCCACGTTTGAGTTTCCTACAAATTCCAGCACCCGTCCATGAATGGGAGGTGGATAAGCCACAATATGTCTACACACCAGCAGAGTTTTTTGACCCAGCAAGAAGTTAACTGTTAATAGACAAGGATGGTGTGTGTGTGTGTATGTGTGTGTAGAGCTAAGTGGGAAAAAAACCAGCCCAAAGTTCTGTTTAGATTTTCTTGAAATAAAATTGGAGATGGAGAGATCCATTGTTGCAAAGTCTGAGAGCACAGAACAAGGAGTTTCCCGGCAACCGTGGGTCTAGCATTCATGATCCAACTGCAGCTGCTCAGAAAAAAACCAGCCGAAGTTCAGGATGGTGTGTGTGTGTGTGTGTGTGTGTGTGTGTGTGTGTGTGTGTGTGTGTGTGTGTGTGTGTGTGTGTGTCTGTGTGTGTGTGTCTGTGTGTGTGTCTGTGTGTGTCTGTGTGTGTGTCTGTGTGTCTGTGTGTGTGTGTGTGTAGAGCTGAGTGGGAAAAAAACCAGCCCAAAGTTCTGTTTAGATTTTCTTGAAATAAAATTTGAGATGGAGAGATCCATTGTTGCAAAGTCTGAGAGCACAGAACAAGGAGTTTCCCAGCAACCGTGGGTCTAGCATTCATGATCCAACTGCAGCTGCTCAGCGGTAAACTTGTGACCTGTACACAGTCCAATTGCCTGTGTGACCTGAGCAAGATGTAAGGGTCAGCTTGTTAGCGAGGTCAGTCTCTGGATTCAGACCAGTTGGTTTTTTTTATTTTGATGTTTGTTATGCAAAATAATCTCATTGGGAGTTTTTAAGGAATGTCAAGCTTTCCACTACAAACTCTTTGTGAGGTTTTAAATTATTTCAAAAGCTAAAAGAAAAAAGGGAGGCAAATGTTACGAATATTCTGCAAATGAAGGTCTACGAACACAGGAAGGTTCGTGACACAGCACTGGGAACCATTAGTGATCAGAGACCTGGCTTTAAAATGGTTGGACGCCACTACATACCCACAGGGACAGCTAAAAGGAACTTGCAAGAACAGGTGTCTGCAGAGAGTGGGAGGAACAGAAACGAGTTTCACTGGGAGAGCGGAAACGGTAAGAGCGCCTGTAGACACTGGGGACTGTTAGAAAATTAAACATGAGCTTGCTTATAATGCCCTATTCCACCATATGCATTTACTCACTAGAAAGTCAAAGACATCGTCCCAAAGTCTGGAGTGGACGACTCACGGTAGCTTTAATTATGATGCACCCCAAAATGGAAACAGCCGATTCCTGGGCTCGAAACGCCATTGACACATGGGGTATTACACAGAATCCAGTGGGACATGCATTACTTCATTTACATGAAATAAGCATAATGCATCACCTCATTTACATGAAATTAGCATACAACAAGGTGACTCTATAGCTTCAAACAGCAAGTCAGTGATTTGGGGTTTGCAGTAGGGGGCCTCTAGGGCTGTGAATATGTTCTCTACCACATCTAACACAAACTCAGAAAAATCCCCCAAAACCATACTCTCTAACAGGGAGTGTATGAATGGGACCTGGTAAAGGGGGAGGGGGTTGCTTTTGTTTTTGGTTGTTTTTGTTTTTGTTCATTTGTTTGTTTTCTCATGATAGGGTCTCGCTATGTAACTGGTTGTCCTAGAACTCACTTTGTAGATCCGGCTGGCCTCAAACTCACAGAGGTCCTCCTGCGTCCAGCTCCTAAGTGCCGGGATCCAAGGCTTATGCCACTATGCCCAGCTGGGTGTTTTTTAAGATGCTCCACAGTCCTAATATCCCCACTTGATGACCGTGGCTGTCACCTACCACCACCCCACTGCCACATGGGCAACTTGAAATGCAACTCCCTATCTGCCTTCCTCTCTCTTGCTCACCACAAGAGAGACAGACCCTGTGCAGAAGACAGCCAAGGAATGATGAGAATTCTGTAGGGGTTCTAAAGGCATCCAAACTGTCAGAGCTATTCTCTGGAAACAGTGTTGGCTAAGGACTATTGCCCTCCCTTACTGCGTCTCTGACCTGACCCTAGGAGCCAGGAGATACCAGCCACCTCTCACATAGCTCCTTCCCAAGCCATTCCACCCCACTCCCCTTCCAGGCAACCTCTTGGCTTAGCCTGGAAAGGATCTTGTGCAACCAGAGGACAATGGAATCCAAATCGAGAGAAATCTCCGCCAAGGTTTCAGCAGTGGGGAGTGGCTCAGAAGAAACCAGAGCCAGGTTCAGTGACCTCCTTCCCTCTGACCTGACACAGTGTATAGCTCGCTCTTCCTCTGGGACTTCCAGAGAAAGCTGGACAGGGAGCCAAAAAAGACTAGGTTCACAGTTTATTACAGGCTTTTACTGTCTCTCCCAAGAACATTTTGTCTGATGCATGTTTTGGATAACCATTTATCACACCTTCCCGGCAGGGAGGGGAAATTAATGTAGCATCCATATTCTTCCAAGTACTCCGTTCTTCCCAAGTATTCTAGGCTTCTTTTTCAGAGATTTAAGGTGTGTGTGTGTGTGTGTGTGTGTGTGTGTGTGTATGCACACACATTTGTGTGTGTTCTCAGGCCAAAACCTACCTAATTCAAAATTGCATCCTGAGAGATAATCTGTCCCTGCAGCGGAAATGCTTCCTCGGGACACAGAGGTTTTTATTGGGTAAAATGAGCAGTGACTTTATCGAGCAGCTGGTAGGGAAGCCCCTCCCCCACCCCGTCTTAAAGTCTCAGCAACCAGAGAACATCGCACCCTTCTATCAATAATGTTAGTTATTATTATTCTATCCATAATGCTGGTTACCCACGGGGTCAGCAGCTGACACCCTTCCCCGCTGGTGACTCCACACATGGAGGGACCTGGACAGATCCGGAGGCTGGCTCTGGATCCTGCCATCCTCAACTGGCACGGTCATGAAACTAGGGTAGCTTGTGAAGACTCGTGACTGAAGGTTGAGTCTATAACAGATCAGACCACGGTGGCTTGGTCATAAAACTGACCAGGTCTCAACTGAGAGGACAACATCGTCAGAACACCGTTTGATGTTCTAATCCCCAAACACAGGCATCTATAAAGTTGAGAAGCCCGGCAAAGGGTGTGGAGGGGCAGCAAAGACAAGGACACCTGACAAGCCGGGTGGAGGCAGGCCTACTGGATGTAGAAAGCAGGGCACTGGCTCCGCCATGCTCCCCCTGATTCTGCTAGGCTCCCACAGCAACAGGAACCATTGAAGACTCTTGGTATGGGCGAAGAACAGGCTCCAGTACACAGAGTATGCAGAGGCTACACAAAAAGTAGAAAGAATGTGGGGCCCTCCTTACAGAGTTCTCTTTTCAGAGAGCATACTGGGGGATCATCAGTGGTCCTTCACATGGAACAGAGCCCTCTGCCTGAAGTGGGGTGGGGCTTCTCCTCCACTCCTACATCCACTGGCAATGTATCAGGGAGCCAGATTGTTGTCCCAGACCAATGATGCTGTAGGAAGAGCAGAAATGGAAGAGACACCCCCCACCCCCAAGCAGGCGGGGCCCAAGTCTACTCTGCACAGCTCTGAGTCACAGGGAGTCCCTCAGAGGACTGGCCAAGTCTCCTTGTTTTCTTTGCTTTCCCGACATTTACAGAACACAACGTCATCTATTTTTTCTTTGACAGCAAGGTCGTTACTTTCAAATTATCAGACCTCTTATGACCGTCAATCATCATAAAATAAAAAAAAAATGATTCTACATGTCCAATTCAAACAAGAGACATCACACAATAGGTAAATCACTGACCAACCTCTAGCGAAGTCTGCAAGGTCACTGTGCTTATATTTTTAATTATCTCTCTTATTTTTTTGAGATTATAATGTAATTACATCATTTCCCCTTTCTTCCCATCCCTCTAAATCCTTCAATATACTCTTCCTTACTCTGTTTTTAAATTCTTTTTCACTAATTGATATATATATAATATATTTGTATGTATTGATATGTGATATATAATTGATATATTGCATATAGATACATAATTGATATATTGCATATAGATATATAATTAGGATGTTACATATAGATATATAATTGGCATAAATATATATTTGGGATATGTATTATGTACATTGTTATGTTACACACATCCTGCTCAGTGTGTATAATGTTACCTGTGTGTATGTTTTCAGGGATGATCATTTGGTACTGGACAGCCAGTTGGGGTGTTCTTCCATCAGCTCTCAACTTGCCTGTAGTTCTCTGTAGGGCTAAGGTCTCCATGTTAGCATGTCTACTGTCCTTGGTCAGCTCCTGGGTAGGAAGTCCTGTTGGTGGGACTTGATGGGTGTCACTTCTGAGACTCGAAGTGCCTGGACAACCGTGACTTAAAGCTGGCTGTCAACAACGGAAGCTATGGCACGTATGCAAGCTCATGGAAGCTGAACATGCACTACCGAGTGAAAACCGAGTAAAGGCAGAAGTTTGAGAAGGGAATTGAAAACTTTTTAGGATGGAATGAAAATAAAAACCAAATACACCCAAGTCTGTGGGACCCAATAAAGGCAGTTCTAAGAGACGAGTACAGAGCAATAAGAGCCTATGTTTTTAAAAAATAGGAGGGATCCAAAATTAACAACTTGGCGGCATCACCTGAGAGATCTAGAGCAAAAAGAAGTAACTTGCAAAAAGAGTAAATGGCAAGACATAATCAAAATCCGTAAAATAGAAACACAAAACAAAACAAGATCAATAGAACAAGTCAATGAAACGAAGAGTTGGTTCTTTGAGAAAAATTAATAAGATTGACAAACACTTATCCAAATAAACCAAAAGGCAGGAAATATCCAAAAGTGACAAAAGAGAACATCACAACAGATGCCAAGGAAATCCAGACAAACATGCTTTAAAAACCTGTACTCAACCAAACTGCCAAACCTAAAAGAAATGGACACATTTCTTGAAAGACATGACATACCCATAATCCCTAGCGAAATGCAAGCCGTAGTTAACAGTACTCCAGGAAAAAAAATAGCCCAGGGCCAGATGGATTCAGTGCAGAATTCTAGCCTGCTTTCAAGGGAGAATTAATGCCAATATTCTTCAGGGATGCCACAAAACTGAAAGAGAAGGAACATTGCCTGATCCTCTTTGACAAGACCTACCATTACCCTGATACTTACACCACACAAAGACACAACAAAGAAAGTAACAGACCAGCTTTCCTTATGTGGTGGTTTGAGTGAGAACGACCACACCAGCTCATATGGCTGAACGTTTCCTAGTCCCCAGTTGACTGAGCTGTTTGGAGGGATTAGGAGGTGTGGCCTTCTTGGTGTAGGTGTTTCCTTGTTGGAGGAGGTGTGTCATTGGGAGTGGGCTTTGAGGTTTCAAAAGCCCATGCCAGGTGCGGTCTCTGTCTCTGTCCCTCTGTCTCTCCATGTGTCTCTGTGTGTCTCTCTGTCTCTGTCTCTATCTCTGTCTCTCCATCTCTGTGTGTTTCTCTGTGTATCTCTGTGTGTCTCTGTCTGTCTCTGTCTCTATCTCTGTCTCTCCATCTCTCTGTGTCTCTCTGTGTGTCTCTGTGTGTCTCTGTCTGTCTCTCTGTCTGTCTGTCTCTATCTCTGTCTCTCCATCTCTCTGTGTCTCTCTGTGTTTCTCTGTCTGTCTCTCCGTCTCTCAGTTTCTCTCTTCCTGTTGACTGTGGATCAGGATGTAAAGCTTTCAGTTATTGCTCCAGTGCCATGCCTGTCTTCTTCATACCGCGATGAATGACCATAATGGACTAACTCTGGGAAACTGTAAGCAGGCTGCCAATGCTTTCTTTTATAAGAGTTGCTGGGGTTGGGGATTTAGCTCAGCGGTAGAGCGCTCGCCTAGGGAGCGCAAGGCCCTGGGTTCGGTCCCCAGCTCCGAAAAAAAAAAAAAAAAAAGAAAAAAGAAAAAAAAAGAGTTGCTTTGGTCATGATGTCTCTTCACAGCAATGGAACAATAACATAAGATGCCTTAATGAATTATGCAAGAATTCCTTTTAAAAAGTACTTGCAAACCATATCCAGGAACACATCAAAATTTTAGCTGCCATGTTTAAGTAGGCTTTATCCCAGAGATTCAGGGATGTTTAACACACACCAATAAATGTAATCTACCACATAAACAAACTGAAAGACCAAAAACAACATGATCTTCTCATTAGATACAGAAAAGGCTTTCAACGAAGTCCAACATCCCCTCATGATAAAAGTTCTGTGGAGACTGAGATTCAAGGGACATACCTAAACATCGTATAGGCAATTTATAGCAAAGCAACATCCAACATCAACCTAAATGGACAAAAATACAAAAGAGTTTTTACTATAATCAGGAATAAGACAAGGTTGCTGTGGTGGTTAGAATATGCTTGGCCCAGGTAGTGAGTGGCAGTATTAGGAGATGTGACTTTGTGGGAAGAAGAGTGTCACTGTAGGCATGGGCTTTGAGACCCTCCTCTTAGCTGCCTGGAAACCAGTCTTCTCCTGTTTGCCTTCAGAATAAGATGTTGAACTCCCAGCTTCTCTAGCACCATGCCTGCCTGGATGTTGCCATACTTGCCACCATGATAATAGTGGACTGAACCTCTGAACCTGTAAGCCGGCCCCAATCAAATGTCCTTTATAAGAGTTGCCTTGGTCATGGTATCTCTTCATGGCAATGAAAACCCTAAGACAGAAGTACACTCTCCCCATACTGTTCAATTCAGTACTTGAAGTCTTAGCTAGAGCAATAAAACAACCAAGGAAGATCAAGGGGAATACAAATAGGAAAGGAAGAAGTCAAAGTACCTTTATTCGTAGAGGATGTTTTAGGTATAAATGACCCTTAGAGTTCCACCAGAAAACGTCTGCAGTTGGTAAACCCTTTCAGCAAAGGAGTAGAATACAAACTTTGCACACAAAAACCAGCAGCCCTCCTATATACAGATGACAAACAGATTGAGAAAGAAATCAGGGAAACGGTGTCTTACACCATAGTCTAATGTCTATGGTAACTCTAACCAAGCCAGGGAAAAGTTGGCATAATAAAAACCTTAAGGCACTGAAGGAAGAAATTGTAGAAGATCCCAGAGGATAGGAAGGTTCCCATGCTCATGGATCAGTAGGGTTAATATAGGAAAAATCCTACCATTTCTACCAAAAGCACTCTACAGAGTCAATGCTACCCCCCATCAAAATCCCATCACAGTTCTTCACAGAACTTGAAAGGACAATCCTTAGCTTCATGTACAAACAAACAAACATCAAAACAAGTTGACTAAAACAAGTCCTGAATAATAAAAGAACTGCAGGAGGTAGCACCCTCCCAGATCCCAAGTTCTACTCTAGATCTGTAGTTGTAAAAACACCACAGTATTGGCATAAAAACAGACCCGTTGGTCAGTGGGATCAAATTAAAGACCCAGACTTAAGGCCATCCATGTATGGGAACCTGATTTTTTTACATACACACTTGGGGAAGGGGGACATGCTTGTTTAACAAATGATGCCAGTCAAACAGCACTCAATAAATAGGCCCTCATGAAAGCTAAAATGTTTCTCTATAGCAGGGGACACCATCTTTCCTTTTTTCTATTAATTAATTATTCACTTTACATCCTGACCATGGCCCCCCTTCTCCTCCCAGTACCCCCTCACAGTCTTTCCCTCCATCCCTTCTTCTTCTTCTTCTCCTCCCCCTAGGTACCAACCCACCCTGGCACATCAAGTCACTTTAGGACTAGGCTCATCCTTTCCCACTGAGGCCAGACAAGATGGCCCAGTTAGGGGAACGAGATCCGCAGGCAGGCAGCAGTCAGGGACAGTCCATACTCCAGTTGCTAGGGGACCCACATGAAAACCAAGCTGCATATCTGCTACATATGTGCAGGGCCTTGGTCCAGCTATGCTCTTTGGTTAGTGGTTCAGTCTCTGGGGAACCCCCAAGGGTCCAGGTTAGTTGACTTTGTTGGTCTTCCTGTGGAGGACACCATCTTTCAAACAAAGCAGTGACAGAATGGGAAAAGATTTTTTTTTTAACCAACTACACATCCTACAGAGGGCTAATATCTAAAATGTATAAAGTACTCAAAACTGAACAAGAAAACAAATGACTCAATTTAAAGATGGGTTACTGATCTAAGTAGAGAATTGTCAAAAGATAAATTACAAACCACTGAGAAGAAGCACTTGGGAAATGTTCGACATTCTTAGCTCAGAGAAACTCATCTATTGCTGGTGGGACAGTCACCCACTGTGGAAATCACATCACCCACTGTGGAAATCGGTGTGATGGCTCCTTGGGAAGCTGGGATTTATCTCAAAGCCCAGATATACCACTCTTGGGCACATACCCAAAGGACTCCTTTACCTAGTACTAAGCAAGAATCCATTCTCATTCCTGCCCTATTTATAATAACCAGACACTAGAACCAGCCTAGCTGTCCATCAACAGACGAATGGGTCAGAAAAATGTGGTACATTTACATAACACACCGTGCTATTCCACTGCTCTTTTTTTTAAGCATGAAATTTGCAGATAAATAAACGGAATTAGAAAAAAATTATCCTGAAAGACATCGCAAAGACAAAAATGGTATGTCTTCTCTTACACGCGGATGTTAGCGTCTAAGTCTTCAATAGGCTTGCTGCTAGCTGAACAATCACAGAGGTGAGATATAAAGTAAGGAACTTGTGAGAAGGAAGGATTTCCCCGAAGGAAGCGGAAATAGAACATATAGAGGAAAAATGCGAGACAGGAACAGTAGAGAGGGGGACATTAAGGGAGGGAATGTGAGGAAGGACAGTAACCTTAGCCATTTGAGGGGTCAGACAGAAATCTACTACAGTAGAGGCTTCTTAAAATGCATACACACAGGAAAGAAATCTAAATGAAATCGCCAAATAATGGGAAGGCAAAGCCCCAACTAGGCATCACAGGCCACCAAACCTCCAGTGCCAGGAATGGGTTATGTCCAATTGAGTTTCCAGCCTAAAGGGTCCCATGAAAACTCTCAAACAACCCAGGCTATCGTCAAAGCTATTAGTTGCTCACCACAAACAGACAGTAAGGGACTATTGCTGAAGACAATGTGTCTCACTGAGAATGGAGGGGTAGAGCTGGTGTCTACCTAGAGCCTTCACTCCTACTAACTCGTGTCAGTACTAAGTATCCAGTACTCCAGAGTACAGGAAGATAGCATGCGTGAGACCAGAGAGGAAGGGCAAGCATCTACCCACCTGCAAACCTTTCACTCCAAGGTGGTGTCCTGCCCGCATGATACGCTGGTGTAGTCGAGGCGCAAAGGTCGTGGCAGTCACCAACCACTCTCTGATTGGAGGTAAAGCACATTCCCTGAGACGGAACCCATGCCTTACACTGCTTACGTTGGCCAAGGCGAGGTAGGCCATGGACCTCGGACAAAACCAAATACTATTGTTCTGCTAGAGGAACATAGCAATGCAGTGACCCCTACAGACACTCTGCTCTTCCCGTAAGTCAGCGTCTTACTCAGACATCATCAGAGAAGCTTCCCACTGAGGAAGATGGAGACTAGACCACAGCTGGACAATGTTCAGAGAATGATCTAGAAACATTCTGTCCTAAATAGTGAGCTATCAAAATCCCCTCCTCAGGGCTCAGGGACAACGTGAAAAAGAAGGGGGAAAGATTCTAAGAGCCAGAGGGACTGGATGACGCCATGTCTTCTAGATACACTAGAACTGATGCATCTGTGAACACCCAGAGAGACTGTGAGAGCTGTTTAAGGACTACACAGATCCAAACCAGATGGGGGTCCATTGCTAAAATGGGGACATAGACAGGCGCTTCTACCCACCAACCAAATGCAAAAGTAATTCTTTACTCTCCTGTAGTAACTGCCATATTTGTTTGTATATCACGGTTTCTAATTTTGAGTTTTTAACGGGTTCTGTTTGTGTCCGTGTCTCTGCCTGTGTGTCTCCTTTCTTTGTTTCTTGCTGCTTTTTTTTTCCCATTTATTGGTCATTTTCTCCTGTCTGTGTTTTTCTTTTGTATTTGTCTGGTTGTCTTCTAAAGAAGAGTGGGAAAGAAGGCATGCGGTTGGGGAGGAGGTGGAGAGGATTTTGGAGAAAACGATGGATGGGAACTGTGATTAGAATATATTGTATGAAAATAACTTTATTTAAATGCTCATCCCTGTAAACATGCACACAAGTAAAATTGTACAGATTGAGGAGATATATATATGCCATATGTGATGGTTTATATATACTTGGCCCAGGGAGTGACACTATTAGGAGGTGTGGCCTTGTTGGAGTAGCTGTGGCCTTGTTGGACTGGGCGTGGCCTTGTTGGAGTAGCTGTGGCCTTGTTGGACTGGGCGTGGCCTTGCTGGAGTAGGTGTGTCACTGTGGGCATGGGCTTTAAGACCCTCATCCTAGACGCCTGGAAGTCAGTATTCTGCTAGCAGCCTTCAGATGAAGATGTAGAACTCTCAGCTTCCCCTGTACCGTGCCTGCCTGGATGCTGCCATGCTCCCACCTTGATGATGATAGACTGAACCTCTGAGCCCGTAAGCCAGCCCCAATTACATGTTGTCCTTTATAAGAGTTGCCATGGTCATGGTGTCTGTTCACAGCAGTAAGACCCTAACTGAAACACCACACATAGCACAAATAGCAATTAATAAAGGATGAGGCCATGAATTTGAAGGCAACCAGGAAAGGGTTTAGATGTAGGAAAGAGAATGGAGAAATGTTGTGATTGCATCAAAACCTCAAACTAAAATATTTAAAAAGCAGGGGGAAAGGACTGTCTGGCAGCCTTTCCCCAGCTCTCCTCCAACAGACAGTCTAGCTTTAAGTCTAGGGACCTCAGACACCACTGATACTGGTGACTTGGTGACCGAGTAAGGTAAACAAGATAGCCATCCTCCCCCATGCTTCGAATCTCTAGGATGACCAGCTGCCCCTAAATCATGAAAGCTATACCTGGGGCCACTTAGTGCCCACTGGGCAGCCGTGAGAAGGAGCCAGATCTGCCTCACCCTAAGCCATGAGCGTGGAGCAAGGCCTGCTGGGAATCAGCATGGGGCTCAGGGTTGCCATCTCTCTAAGCATCTCCCTGTGGTCCAGCTGACCTCAGGGACCCATGGAGCCCAACTGGGAGCTGTGGACAGTATGGGGCAGCAGAGGAGTCTGGGGTCTATCCTAGAATGCTACAGGGCTAACAGGGAGCCTCCCCTCCGGCTCAGGAGGCAGGGACCCTTCAGTCCCCAGGTGGGGAGGGGGGAGGGGAGGCATTGTGGGACCTTCGAGCTGCAGCAACACCCCTCCCCTGCAGGCTAGCTTCTCTATTAGGAGTTCCCACAGCTTCTTAATGTTCTTTCGGGATACACACGCAAGGGCAGCTGCTGCAACAGTGCATGAGGTGACCCTGAGGAAGGGCGTTGTTATAGAGGAAAGTAGAGAAGAAGGCAGGAGCTGAAGCCGATTATGGATCCAGAAGATGAATAGCTGTAGGAATGTCAGCAGGGATGTGACAGCTCCAGGGTCTCTTACAGTGACAGCTATCTCTCCCCATTTACTCTGCCCCACCCCGCCACTGCCCACAACCACCTGCTCCCTCATCCCGAGTCCTAGGTCTCAAAGCCACAGGACAATGATGCTAAGACCCCATCCACCAATCTTCGCAGACACCCCACCCTCTAAGAAGTTGGCGCCACAATTTCTGGGGGTGTCTCTGGAGACTGGGGGGCGGGGGAGTTCCTTGAATGTTTCAGAGTCTGGGAGGCTACACTGATTCTGTCTTCTTGATCATTCTCTCAATAATGTATCAAGTACAAGACCTCCCTGCTTGGCTTCAGAAGGCCTTACCCCGAGATTCAGTGGCACACTGAAGAACCTTGGCCGAGGCTAAGACCATCCCAATCCCTTTCCCTCCCCTGGCTCTAGGCCCAGTTTTCACCCCCAACAGCCTTTTACCACAGCTGGAAGAGAGCAACTCTGACAGAGCAGCTGTCTTCCATTAAGCCAGCAGTGAAATCCGTAAGAATGTACAGTGGGGATGCTCTTCTCGACTCTTTACTGCTTTGGGGGAAAAAAAAGATAATTTAATGTTTTCATTAAAAGTAAACTCTAATATGTAACTAACGGGTTTGTGCTTGCTAATTTTGAATCTATAGCTACCTTAGGATTCCTCTTTTAATTTCTGACTCAATAAATGCTGGTCAGATATAAGATTGTGTCAACAGAGCTCTTCCAAGTTCCCACGATCTAAATAGTGGAACGAAGCCGTTAGCCACGAGGGAGACAGTTGCCTACCTGCTGGAGGTTGGGTCTCTGGGTGACTGTCCCCTGGCAGTGCCTCAGCTTGAGGTTCCTGTGTCTAGAGTTTGTGTCAATGGGACCACATAGGGGAACCCTAGACAGATGCATCTGGGGTTTTTCTCAGCATTTTCTCCCCTAGAGAAAAAAAAGAGAAGCTATGCCTGCTCTTCATTCCCAAACAGTGGGACCACCCAGTCATGTTCTTGGCCTGCCACCCTCACGTCCCTCAGGGCTTGCTGTCTTTCCCACTCTTGACTTCTCCCCGTTAGCAGTTTCACAGCCCCTATGGAAAAAAGGAGTATATGGCTCTGGTATCAGAGGCAAGACCTCACCGTGACTCACCTCACCCTGCCCAGTGCCAGTGGGCTGTGTTACCCACGATCACTGTGGCAACCCTGGCCTCAAGGTGACTGTATTGGAAAAGGGTGGAATTAATGGGTAAAGTTGGTCCACTGGACTTTCAAAGGGGGAGCCTGATCCTGGAGGATTGAGTCCTAGGAAAAGTGGGAGAGCGCCAAGAGTGTATTCCCCCATCTCTGTCTCTCTGAGGGTATGGCAGGATATGGTTAAAAGACCAGCATGAAGCTCAGTAGCAGAGCGCTTGACTAGAAGCACTGTTTGATCCTCCTTGGGACCACAATGAGGACAACGATGACAAGGAGAAGGAGAAAGGTGAATCAGTTGCGAGCCAGAGAAGGATGCCTCATCAGAAACCAGCCCCACCTTGATCTTGAGTTCTGGATGCTATTTAACTTTGAGGAGACAGCCAGACATGATAGCACACACCCGTGAACCCCAACACTTAAGCATCTGAGGCAGGTGGATTGTGAATCCCGGGGCAGTCTAGACTATATTGCCAGGAGGATACTGGGCCCTGAAGCATTTCATTCTGGCTGACCCAGGCACCTACCTAACACCATTCAGGGTCCACATGGATGGTGCCTTTTATAAACTTTCATAATCGGTTCTCTTGAGGCATACATATATGACTACATGACATACATAGATGACATACCAAGGGAGCGGTGTTCGGAATCGGGGACAGGAGATGATAATTGGGGTGAAATCCTCAAGCGCCTGATATACTAAAAGAAAATGTCATCTTGAAACCCATTATTTGGACATTGCACAAACCCTAAAAATAGAAGGGAAGAGTGTAAATTTTGATCGAGAGACTTTAATGACTTTAAGCAGACACACAGTATGAGCACAGCAGTCATGCCATGGAATTCTGCACCAGAAGAGTCACCCCTCTTCCTTTCGTGCAACACTCACCAGTTCCTGGCCTGTGAGACCGCTCTTGCCTGTTCCAGTTGCTCCCAGAACTGGACCCCTGCCCTTCTAGTTCCTACCTGACTTCTTCCCTCTGTGCTGCATGGGGAAAGCCTGTGTCAACTGAACAGGTCCCTGCTGCTCACACATGGGACTTACGGTCCTACCCCCTGCTTGAAGGTGATGCTGTGAATGTCCTTGCATTGTGACAATTTTCATTGTCTTAAGGAAACACTTGGAGGTAGAGGGGGTGGGTGGGTCAGCGGGTAGGCGGAAACATAGTTTTATAAAGTTACCAGTTCTCTAAGCTTCTCCATGTCTCTGTTACTTTGTGACCGGTCCGTACTTGGCTTTGTGGGTCTTTGAGTTTTTGGATACTCTGACTGTGAAAAGGCATCTCACTGTGCTTTGTACAACCAGGAGGGGGTCACAGCTGGGATTGGGGTTCTGCACTAGATTCTAGAGATTGATGTCTCCTGTCCGTGGGTGTGGAGGTAGGGGTGGCTTCATCTTGATTTCCAGAAGAACCTGATACCTGAGGCTTCTCAGTGATGGACACCAATGGGATGTGATAGCCCATTGTCAGGGATGACAGGCTGGGACCATTAAGTGTGTCTAACCACTGACATCCCACAGGCATCTAACTACAGATGACAGAAACCTCTGTGATTCAACCAGGAGTCAGGTACGTTCCCCCCATAAAAATCCCAGTGTTCCTTCTATGTCTGATGATTTATTTTTTCTTCTTGTAACACTTCTTGGTTTTTTTTTTTTATGACAATCTAGTGACTGTTCAGTGCCACAGTGGCACGAAAATAAAACAGGCCATCTTAAACTCCAAACTGAGCTCAGTAGCAATAGATTTAAAACTTTAAAAAAAAAGTCTCTAAAGACTTATCTCTTGTGCCTGGTTTTTATTAAGCGGACCGAGTTTGTGGGTACTGATGGTCTGGTATGCACTGCATGTCCCGAGTGCCGTGCCTGCATCGGCCTGGGGACGGCTTCCTGCCAGCATTAGTCAGCCCCAAGTTTGAAAAGGAAATCTTTTTCCATTAACTTTTAACTGACTTTAAGGAGGCTAAAATGGAGACTTCCTTTCAGCATTCGAGGCTCTTCACAGCCCACCTTGGCTACAGGGCACAGGCTGAGCAGCCAGGAGGGAGACATGGCTGGGGCTGTTACCATAGAGTTTCCTAACAGTGTTCTCCTGTGTGATCTAATAGCCCAGAGAGTCCCTGCTGGCCGTGTTCCTTCCTTACTGTTCATCATTTGGTATTGCCTGTGGCCCCTTCAGAATGTTGCCATTTATGGTTAGAATTCATCCCGGTTTGGCCACACAGATGGGAACACTTAAATGATCAGAGCAGCACGGGTTCTCTCAAAGGCAGCCAAAGTCAGAGAGGGGGCTGAGGGAAGCAGTTGAGTGGGGCTGTGCTGCAGCTGACCGGAATAGACACATCCCCCACGGGGGACTCAGGTGGGGTCCACATTCGGCTTTGGCGGTACCGTAGACAATTTGGGTCATGCAGAGAACACGCCAAGGCTCTTGGGGAAGCCACATCGATATGCCCAGTCATTGGTTAGTTCTGCTTCCTGATCGTCTGCTGATGCCCAGAGAGGTTGGGTCTTGGTGGGGCACCCTGCCCACTGGAAAGGGTGGCACAAGGTAAGGACTGGCTAATCAGTATTTTTAGCAGATGAGCCCTACTCAAGGGTATGTACCTTATGTGAAGCCCAGATGGTCCTGCGTGGACAGGTACAACCCAGTCCCTCATGGATACATCTCAGCATCCCCCACACATACATTCCACAGAGCACACTCTACCAGAGGCTCCTGGGCCTCACTGTGTCTAGAAGCCTGCCCTCCAAGACCTAATCGCTAAGACTGCTCAGCACCCTTGGGGACTGACACTGCCTTGGACCCTTTACCCATGCCACCTTTCTCATCCTTGGGCACCTGACACATAGTAGGGATACTGACTGAACACTGTTAGCTGCGTTCACCACTCCCTTTAAGAAGTACACGTCAGTGCCTGGGGAAAGCCAGGTTTCAAGCATTTCTGATGGAGCCAGGAGCAGGCCTGAACCCTTATCACATTCTAGTACCTCAGAGATACCACATAAAGGCTTGCCAGGATCATCTCTGCTGCCGGCTGGTTTTGAGGTTGTCTGGCATGTGAGAGATAGATGTGGCCTTGCTTGTGTCCGTGGATGGCCGCAAAGGCTGCGTGTCATGGGCATCAAAGCAAAATTTTTCAGAATCTTAAAAAAAAAAAAAAATGTGATTTTGGTCCAAACAGGATGAACTCATGGCAGAGAATCTGGTCTCCTGAGTGGCGCAGCCCATAATAATCTACCCCAGAGCTATGCAGAGAAGACCCATCCCACCCCTCTTTGCCTCATTGTCACTGTGGAATAGAGAGTTTCGAGCAAGGACGCAGGACAGCATGCCCACCTGGGCACCCATCCTCGCATCTGTGGGGACAGATTATGTGTTTGTTTCTCTTGTGTTTTGCCCAGCATCTCATAGGCAACCACATGATAATCACCGGAAAGTCAGTCTGAGAGCAGCCAGAGCACTTCACGAATCCTTAAATGTTAAAGGAGCCAGGGGCAAAAATACTACTAAAAACACTGCACTTAAAGATTTTCGAAATGATCTTGTAAAAGGAAAACGCTTAACCTTCCTGGTGGCAAGCCACCAGCTCGGAGGCAGACATTTTGGCTCAGGGTCTAGACTCGCCCCCATGTATTCTCAGCCTTAGGAGAGTTGCTCACCCCCAGCTCCCCTCTTCCCAGATGCTCAACTTGCAGAAGCAACCTTAGCCCCGGGTGAGAGTGATCCAGCGAACCCTGGGGAGCCAAAGAGCCTGCCTCTCCCTCTAACCCCTCCATCCACGCCCAAGAGCATAGTGGCCAAATTCAACATCGTCTGCACCAGCTTGCTCGACTAAGCCTCGATTCCCATGAGGAGGTGACGGTGGTGACAGAGGAGCGCCATGGGAAGCCACTGTGCCAAAGCTCACAGTGGAAAGTGGGTCACAGGGTGACCACAGTGAGTCACGCTGGACAGCCTGGGTCCTGCGGGAACTTTCTGGGGGAAAGCTGACTTCTGACTCAAAGAGTGGGAAGCAGTGTGGGAAGTTGGTGGGACTTAATCCATTTGAAATGGGTGTTCAACCAAGCTTGTGTGAATCGTTTCCAGACTCTGTGCAGCATCCCGGGACTGAGAAGAGACCTTAGCGGAAATCCACTCCAGGTCTTGAGTCAGAGTGGGTAGAGATGGCGAGAGGTGCTTTACAGACATAGAACATGGGAGGATGAGTAGATGTGGGATGACCCATGCTCGGAAAGCATCCAGCCCAGTCTGCACTGCTGAATCTCAGGTCTGTTAAATAGAGCATCCCCACCTAGCCTCACACCCTGCTTGTGAGCATTTTTCTCCTGCCACCTCACTTCATGTCAGGGTCAAGTGCATCTTTCTAGGGCTCACTCTGTGAACGTATCAAGACTGCCTTGAAGAGGCTAGAGACATAGTGGTCGAAAGCAGTTAATGGAATGGACCCACGTTCCATTCTCGGCAGCCACATGGTGGCTCGCAGCGGTCTGTAACTTCAGTTCCAAGGCAGCAGACAGGCATACGGTGTGCATACACTCGTTCAAGCAAAACGCTCAGACGCATAAAGTCAATCTTTAAAATGCTTTGGATGTGAGCCCGTGTTGTCCAGAGGACCCACGTGGTAAAAGAGAACCCACTCCTGAAATTTGCCCTCTGATCTACACATATCTGCAGGCATTCATACAGCCTACCCCGTGTACACACACACACACACAACATTTGATAGTTAAAATGTTTAACCTATTTAATGATTAGATAGATAGATAGATAGATAGATAGATAGATAGATAGATGGATAGATAGATATTAAATCTACCCATTTCCCTTTCATTTGTGCATGTGGAGAAGTCCCAGTGCTGGTGTTTGAGTATTCGCTATGTCTTGGCTTCAGCAGGTCTCCTGCAAATCGTGGCCATTAGTAAGGATTACCGCCATGTTCTTTTGAAGACAGTGAACTAGAGAAGGGGCTAGGGTCTGCAGGCAAACCATAAGAAGTAACTTTTTTTTTTTTTTTGGTTCTTTTTTTCCGGAGCTGGGGACCGAACCCAGGGCCTTGAGCTTCCTAGGCAAGCGCTCTACCACTGAGCTAAATCCCCAACAAGAAGTAACTCTTGTTCCAGGTGTGGTAGCACATACCTTTAATCCTAGCACTGGAGCAACAGAAGCAGGCTGGGCTCCTTTGAGTTCAAGGCCAGCCTGGGTCTACAAGATACTCTATCTCGGAAATTCCAAATGAGGAGAAGAGGAGGAAAAAGAAATGGATACTTAGCTACAGTGTTACATTAAGTGATGGATACAAACTTAGCAATGTATCCATAGGTGGGTTTGTACATTAAGCTTGCAGAGCAAAGGGCCACGTCTACGTGTGTGGTCTGCTGGTGAAAAGCCATTAGGCAGCATAGCGTACATTTGATTTACTTCCTCTGGTTGTTTACCAGCTTTCTGTCTACTATGGTTCAGCTAGATCTCTCCAATGGTCCTTTAATCTGTTAAAGGTCTGGCGCCCCGGGTGGCTTTGTTTCCACTTCTCCTTTATCTGGATTTCTGTGCTTTCTCACCTGAGGGTGCTAGGGACAGCTCTCCGATGCACCTCCCAGATCCTGTCCCTCAGCTATCTTGACCTACTCTGAGTCACAACCCCCAGGGGTCCTTCGTTAATGTAGGATTGTAAACACGGAGACAACAGGTGCTAGAGCTCTGGGTCTTGAGAAACTCGCAGAGAGGAGGAAGGATTCACAGTAGAGACAAATCAGAGGGGACGGGAGAGCGAAGGATGGAGAATCCAATGAGCATGAAGAATCCTATGTTCATGAAGAATTCAATAGGCATGAAGTATCCATGGACCAGAAGGATCCAAGCACATGCCCAATAGAAAAGGCATTTGGCCTTTTGATCGAACAACATAGTCATGTTGCCTTGGCAACCCTGGTACCCGCCCCCCAACCCCCAAATGAAGAGCAAGCTTGCCTTCCCTTCAGAATGTTAGCAATACACTGGCTATGTCCTAGACACCGGGATTAGTGAGACAACCTGCTTCCGGTTCAGAAGTGTGTCGACTCTAGGCTCCCGTGTGTTCTCAAGGCTGTGTGAGTTAAATTGGACAGGGAGAGACTCCTTATTCATTTCCCCCAAAAAGTATTCCTCGCCACCACTGAGCCAGTCTTGGCATGGTGGTTCGATTTAGTGTGCCATTTTTAATGGTTATAAACCTATATCCCGAGTCGTTCTGCCATTACATAATCATAGGACAATCACTAAGAACCTCTCTGAGTGGGGCCGAGTTTCTGCCCTTCTGCTGTCCTATGGCTCGCCTAGCCACTGTGTTCCCACACTTCTCGGGCAGCCATTTTGAAGTTCCCTTTGCTGTTCCCTGTGAATGGGTACACTGTGGATTCCCCAACCACAAAAGCACTCACAACCTGGCTTGGCACCTAGGACCTACCCGCATATGCCTCCATTATGTCTCCTGGTTTGGGGGCCTCAATATGGTGTGGATCCTGGGACCCCTTCTTGCCTTGGCCCACAAAAGGTCCCACCACTGAGCTGTGGGTAGCAAAGCCAGCAGCTTGAGCACGGGGGTGGTGTCATGGAGGTGAATCCTCTGGGTCCCTCTATGAGTCAGAAGATTCTGGATGATTTTCTGGTACGGGTTCATGCTAACAGTTCTGAAACTGCCCCCTCTCCCATCCCGAAAACGAGGACCAATCAAACAAAAGGGCACCATGGGTCTTGCGGCTGGAAGAAGTTATAGTTACACAAGGAAAGGAAAAGAGTGGATGAACTCTATGGAGCTGAATTAGACCCACAAACATTATAAAAGCACATTACCTGTACCCTCATGTGTCACGTGAACAGACTGATCGGCAGGAAGGAAATTACTCCAGTCTACCTCCCTCCCCTCTGCACCCCCTCCCCGGGGCCTGTGGACTGGGAGAGAAAGGCTCAGACACTTCAGGTTTACTGGACACAGAGCAGACTCCGCCACTCTGAGACCCATCATGGCCGCCTCCTCCAACATGAGAGAGTACTGACTTGCTCTGTACTCGGGGCAACTGAACAGATCCAGGGCGTGACCAGGGCTTTCCTCAAATCCAATTCTGGGTGCATCTACCAGAAGCTTCCATCAATAAGAGCTCAGGCCCCAGCGCCTTCGGCTCCTTGACTTGGCAAATGCCCTCTCTCCTGTTCTGACGGGAATGACGCTCACAGGTGGTCTGCCACACATTTTGTGTGTGTCCAGTTCTGAAATTTCTCCGACCTCTGTCCAGAGAGCTATGGATCCTAAATCCACTGATAGCCACATCACTGACCTCAACCAGCTCAGACGAGACCAGCAGGGCTGAATTCCCCTCAGAGAATCGTGTCCTTTGAACCATGGCAGTAGCTCAGCCACTATGCCCTTCCCAGGGCCCTGTGAGAATCGTGGTAATCTAGTTCCAGGATTCCAGAGGACACATGAACCCCAGAGGTCAGTGAGTGTCAGTGAGGGGTCAGCAGTTCTCAGCCCTGACCCCATTGTCACAACAGTCTCTTCGTGACAAACACGGATCCTGTCCTCACAGGCCACAGGACCCACAGAGGGGCAATTTGGCTCAAGAACTCCTACCTGCCTGTTGGAGGAACCATTTCTGCTCCTGAATTCAGTCCCCATCCCTTGTTCCCCTGTGGCTCCTTGCCCCCTAACTCTCCCAGACATATCTCGTCCAGCTCGATGCCTGCTTCTCTAGGAGCTGATGTAATCCCTCATCTCTTCCTGTTGGGCAGCGCCATTTTTATTTTTATTTATTTATTTATTTATTTTTACAATTCTAGTCCCATGATTTCCTTCTCTCATGCCTGTGGAGAAAGACTCTGTCCCAGTGGCTCGCTGCCTGTGCTTCGACTTGGAACTGAGGTGGCGCCTGTCTGGGACTAGAGGGCTCTCTCTCATCTGCACTCCCTCACAGCCTGATGGAAAGAGGTTTACCCTAAGGTGTGTGACTAGGGAGGTGCCACAGGAGCGGAGCCCAGCAGACTGGGAGGAGAAAGAACCACACAGACAAGGGTTGCTGGCCCAGGAAGAGTCCTAGGACCTCCCAGCGCTACCACTGCTCTGTAGATGCTGCGATCTGGGGTCTCATTGCCGCCAAGACCCTGACTGTGTCTCCTGGGCCAGAGGCGGACATCCCTCAGCTGGCCCTGCCTGGTGGATCATTCGTACAAAGGCTGGACGCTCTGGGTCAGGGCCCAGCTTTCCCTGGCTTCTGGCCCGGAGCACATTTTTTAAAGAGGGTGGGGAATTTCTAGCCCAGATGCGTTTGAAAGGGTTCTAGGATGGGAGATGTGAGAGGGCTGCTTTTCAAGTAACCATTTTGTCTGAGAGGCTCTCCCTCAGACTTAATTGTGAGCTACGGGGGCACTGTAAATTAATTTTGTGTGTTCTCCCTAAGTATAGCAGAGCACACATCGGGATAAGGTTGTGTAGACAACAATAACATAATCCCAGTCTTTGATATCTTTCCAACAGAGGCTAGAACAGTTAACCATTCATCAAAAGTCACACAGCGGAGCAAATGAAGCAGCTCTTGCAGGGATCCAGGGCACTGGGACTCTGGAGATTCCCGTGATTGTCTGATAGTCTCCTTTAGCTTAGAAACAAGAGAGCAATGGTTTCTTCGAAGCCAACACTACAGGACAAACACCCTGGCGGATGCCACAGAGATGACTCTGTCCCCCAAGGCCAGCAGCAGAGTCTGCAACAACAATGCTCATATCACTTGCAGGTACACCCAGCTGGGTCAGATAGGGCTTTGCCCTCCGTGCGGGGAGCCTAGCAGTTGGCGCTCTGAGGCCTGGTGTGCCCCTGTGCTATCAGAGGCCAGCACATGCTAGGTTCAAACACCGGATAGAAATAGGGAATTCTTTGTTTAGATAAAAAGAAGGGGGAAAAATAGAACAAGTCAGCAGAAAAAAAGAAAAAAAGCTTGAAGCTGCCAGATCTCAGCGCCTGCAAACAGCACATGCAGCTGCCTCTCCCAGCCCCTCCCCACCCCCGTGGGGCCACATAAGGGGGACGGCTGGGCGGAGGTCCTCGCTTCACCAGTGCATTGTGCGGTCTGTCTTGGCTTCTCGGGTTTTCTAATTTTACAGCAAGAAGACGCCTCGTTTGCACGGTGGGCAAGCAGCCCCAGCCTAGCCAGGGCTTGCCGGAGACCTTCCCAGGAGGGACCTGAGACCAGAGCTCAGAAACCCATGCTTGAAGAAGTTAAGGGTTAAGGTGGCGTTTGCTCCCACAGCCTGCTGAGTTTTCCAGCCTGAGGTGTCTGCTGGGAAAGGCAGCTGGGAGCCAGGTGACATGGCTGTGTGGGTTTGTTTGGGAGTTGCCAGAGAAACAAGAGGGGAAAAAATAAGAAATGAAGTTTCCACCAGAATCCAAACGGACTTCAAAAGTGTCCGTGCCCGGGGAGGAGAGAGAAGAACACTGGACTCCGTTCTGCTTGGCACATGCCACCCACCTGAAACACTCACCCCACTCCACTCCCCACCCAGTCCACTCCCCAACTGGAGACAGAAAAGCCAGGAGAGTTTTTCCATGTGGAAATGGGCAGCCTGAGCCTCAGGGCCAGGAGCTGTGCCACCTCTGAGGTCACACCCAGCTCAGGTTGGGGACAAACTGCGCTGACTGTCACCATTAGGTCAGGAGTAGATTCAACAAAACCAACCACAGAGGACACTGCCTTACTCAGGGTTATAAATAGGAGGGAGGGGTCCTTACTAATACATTAAACATCGGGACTTAGGGACAGGAAAGGAGGAGTCTTCGAATTTAAAGACAAGGCTTAGGGCCAGATGTCGATGCCAACTGGGGCTCCAGCCCTTTCCACAGAATCTAACACTGGCCCTTTTGCAAACCCAGGCACTGTTGGAACACTCTCCCTGGCTGAGTCAAGTCGGGCTGGTCCGTTTAACCAGGTTCTGGAGATGCCATCTACACAGGGGCCAGGAAATGCCAGAAGTGGGCTCAGCTGTACTCGCCGGTCACCCTGGGCAATTAATCACTCAACTCTCGGCCACTCTGTTAGTCAGTATCCACTGCTGTGGCAAAAATACCAGGAAAATCAGCTGAAAGGAAGATAGACTCTTTTCTTTTTCTTTCTGTCTTTCTGTCTTTCTTTTTTCTTTCTTTTTTTTTTTTTTTTTTTTTTTTTGGCTCATGGTGTTAGTGGTTTTGGTTCCTGGTCCCTTTGCTACATTACTGTGATCCTCAGGGAAACTGATCACCGTGGTGGGTGGGCGGGGAAAAGTGTGGGAAAGGGAAGTTGCCAGGACAATGTCCTCCCCGCCCCCCCCCACCCCAACGTACCCGTATGGCGGCGAACCATTGAATCTACCAAATGAATGGGTATCACTTGACACGGCCACAGCTGTGTGAAGGAGCCCAAAGCCTTGGACCCACGGGGGTTGCAATGCTTTCTTGGGTGAGGCTCAGAGGGGATGGTGAGGCCTCCCTCTCGTCCACGTGCAGAGGCTGAGAGTATGTGAAGAAAATGTTCACCATCGCTTTCGGCCCACAGGATGCTTACAAAGACGGCCCCTAGGAGGTTAGTTAAACCTGCGTCTCTGTTTTGCTGTGTATAATAAACCTGCCTTCTTGTTCAGCTGTAAGCAATGATCTCGTCTTTCTGTTCTGGAGTGCTAAGGCTCCATGAGAGCCCAGACCACTGGATCCTACCGTGTGTGTGTGTGTGTGTGTGTGTGTGTGTGTGTGTGTGTGTGTGTGTGTGCGCGTGCACACACTGTGTCAGATCCACGCTGTATCTTATACGTGGCCCCAAAATCGTGGCAAGCAAATGAAGAAATGGCAAACATACACGTAACAGGGAGGTGAGGACATCTCTGTACCTACCTGTGTTGGACAAGTCACAAAGTGGAGTCACATGACCTGCGGCTTTCGGTGTCTGGCCTCTTCAAGCCTAGGTGTCCGGTTGTCTCTTGCGGGCGCTCCATTTAGATGTTTCTTCCCTTTTGCGGCTAAATAGAACTCCATGCAGGCAGGGCCACCTTTTGGCCTCGTGAGTCCTGCTGTTTCCTAGGACTGCCTGTCTTTTTCTTTTGAGAGTAACAGGAAGGTAGCAGAGATGGGCGTAGTGGTCTTCTAAGCACTGATTGGACAAGCTGGGCAAAAGGATAGGAGGCTCATGACCCAAGGGGCCCAACATCCAGCCAGTAGAGCCAGGCTCTCCCAGCTCCCTCAAGCCATGTGCTTTCCAGGTAATGAGGCTTCCTTATGCAGGTACAGATGCCCTGGGCAGGGATCGGATTGCTACTCGCCATAAGGGGCTTCTCGTCTTCTCTGGGCAAAATGCCTGGCATCTTCCTGAGTACAGAGGGGTCTAGGACCCCTGGGGGTACAGGCTGAACGCTCGAGCACAGGCAGAACTGCCTCGGTTTCCCACAGTCTAGGATAACCAGCTGGCAGCGCATGGCACGCTAGGTGTCCTGGTCTTAACTTGGTGCTGCTTGCAAAAGTCTACGTGTCTGTCACACTCGCCAAGCTTGAAAAAATGTACAATTTAAGGATGCAACTTATAAGCTCTATATTCTTAAAAGATCAGTCAGGGGCTTCTAGAGAATGAAATTTCCTGAAAGACGGTAACTCCGACAAAAGGATTAAAACGACAAAATGATTAACACAAGAACTCGCCAATGCGTTGCTGACTAGAAAGTATAAACCTAGATAAAGTGAAGGCAAGACCACTGACCAAAGTCTAGATTTTCATTAAGGATGTCTGAAGAAATCGGACGACTCTTTCTTTTTCTGAAAATTTTCAAGAGGCTGCGTCTTAGTTAAAGTTGTTATTGCTGTGATGAAGCGTCATGGCTATAAGCAACTTGGAGGGGAAAGGGTCTAGTCCAGCTTACGGTTCCACAGCACAGTCCATCGCTGAGGGAAGTCAGGACAGGAACTCAAGCAGGGCAGGAACCTGGAGGCAGGAGCTGATGCAGAGGCCATGGAGGGATGCTGCTTACTGGCTTGCTCCTCGTGGCTTGCTCAGCCTGCTTTCTTATAGAACCCAAGACTTCCAGCCCTGGGATAGACCCTCCCACAGTGGGCTGGGTCCTTCCCCATCAATCACTAATTAAGAAAATTTCCTACAGGGGTTGGGGATTTAGCTCAGTGGTAGAGCGCTTGCCTAGCAAGCGCAAGGCCCTGGGTTGAGTCCCCAGCTCCGAAAAAAAAAGAAAAGAAAAAAAAAGAAAAGAAAAGGAAAGAAAATTTCCTACAGACTTACCTGCAGGCCAATCTCATGGAGGCAGTTTCTCAATTAAGATTCTTCTCCCTTGGGGCTGGAGAGATGGCTCAGTGGTTAGGAGCACTGGCTGCTCTCCAGAGGTCCTGAGTTCAAATCCCAGCAACCACATGGTGGCTCACAACCATCTGAAATGGGATCCGATGCCCTCTTCTGGTGTGTCTGAAGACAGCAACAGTGTACTTACATATAATAAATAAATAAATCTTTAAAAAAGAATGACTCTTCTTCCCGGATATGTCTAGGTTTTTGTCAGGTACCGCTGGACCCCTTGTCAGCTTGACACGCAAACACATTGCATATTAACCCATAACCTTTCCCCTTTTCTGTTCGCTCCAAGATCTCAACATTAATGCCACGACGTAAAACATAAATAACTTTAGAAGTCCCACGCACTTTAAAAAATTCATTGTCTTTAAACTATCCCAAGTCTCTCTAAGACTCCAAAAAAATCTCTCAACAGTGGGCTCCTGCAAAAGCAAAAGATAAATCACACACTTTCTAATCCCCAATGGGAAGAAGCAGGGGATGGTCAGACTCTGAACAAAGCAAAACCAAACTCCAGCAGTGCTAAACGGCTCAGTGCTCAATGTCTGGGACTCCAGGTTTTTTCTAGATCCAACTTTCACGTCATGTCTCATGGGCTCAGGCCTGCTCTGCACCAGGGCTTCTGTTGTCCTTGGTGACTGTCCCGTGATACTGATACGGTGACGTCTTCTTCTGCAATCGGGATGCACTTTCGCCAATAGGGTCTCCAGAGCTCTCCTCCTTGATGCTGATCCTACCACCTGGTGACAAGACTCCACTCTTCTCGACCCTTCGGTCCTGAGGTGAGGCTTTGACTGCAATTCGGGCTGCACCTTCGCTAATGGTGTACGTGGCATTACACCCAGCTGACAAGCACCCACAAAATCCTAATCCAAAATATCAAACCATCCCAATAGAGTCTTGGAGGCCCTCTCCAAACTCTTCTTTAGTGTTTCACAAGCCAGGCCCCATCATCTGCACATCTCCCAACATTCTTCTCTTCTAAGACCCCAGTACTGTTTCTCTGCTTTCCCTTCCTTTCCCTTCCCTTCCTTTCCCTTCCTTTCCCTTCCTTTCCCTTCCCTTCCTTTCCCTTCCTTTCCCTTCCTTTCCTTTCCCTTCCTTTCCTTTCCCTCCCTTTCTTTCTTCTTGTCTTTTGAGACGGCATTTCTCTTTGTAGCCCTGACTGTCCTGGAACTCCTTCTGTAGGCCGGGCTAGCCTTGAACTCAGAGATCTGCCTGCCTTCTCCTCCCCAGTGCTTGGATTAAAGGCGTCAGCCTTTATTTCCTAAATTCCCACGACAGCTCATTAAGCTCTGAACACCCAGTGGTTTCTCCAGCCCAAAGCTGCAAGCTCCTTCCATGATCTTTCCCAAAGGATGACCGAGTCTGACACAGAAATGCCTCATGACCTGGTGACCAATTTCTTTCTCGCTTGGGGTTTCTATTGTCGTGATATAACACCATGACCAGAGAGCAACTTGGGGAGAGAAGGGTTTATTTCGTCATATACCTTATACTCTGTCATCAAGGGAAAGTCAGAGCAGGAACTGAATGAAGCGGAGGCCGTGGAGTGGTGCTGCTTACAGGCCTTGTGCAGCCTGCTTTCTCCTAGCACCCAGGACCACCTGTCCAGGGGTGATAGAACCCATGGTAGGCTGGGCCCTCCCACATTTGTTACCAATGAAGTACTGTACCACAGGCCAATCCAGTAAGGACATTTTCTCAATGAAGGGTCCCTCTTCCAAACTGCCTTTAGCCTAGCCCATACCAATTTGACATAAACCTAGCTGATATGGGGGTAATTCAAATTCAAATTTCAAATGAATGGTCCAGCTTTTAATGTTCCACCAAACCACACAGTCAGCCTGCTGAGTGCCAAACACAGATTAGGCACAGAGAATGGCACCTGTCCGACTGTGACCTCCTCAAAGGAACCAGAGGGCCTAGGACAAAGGATTAACCGTAGCCCTCCAGCCAGAGGATCTCTTGGAAGAATGGCATTTAGAGCAGTGGTTCTCAACCTTCCTTACGTTGTGACACAGTTAGGAACCTTTAACACAGTTCCTCACATTGTGGTGACCCCCAAGATAAAACTATCTCATTGCTACTTCATAACTGTAATTTTGCTATTGTTACAAATTATGTAAATATCCGATATGTGGCCCCCACCAAGGGGGTCTCCACCCACGGGGGTGAGAATCGCTGTTCTGACTGACGCACTTGACAGGTTAGCCATCACCGTACCCTCTGCCTAGAGAGAAGCATGAACACCATGGGACTCATGGAAGAAGGGACAGAAGGAGCATGGCCAGGGATATGTGGGTGAGTCAATCGTGGACACAAACCGCATGAGTAGTGCCTGCTCTGTACAGAAGGAACTGAAGTCTGTGACTCCACTCTATACATGGTTGCTTTGCCTGTGGTATCTGGTCCATAATCCCTGAAGTCTTTCTGCGGCTGGCCCCTTCAACCGCACCTTACCTTCTGGTTCTAGCCAGTTCCAAGAGAAAAGAAGTGGGTCTGTGTTCCTACGACTTTCATGAAATGAAGTCTTAGGTAGAGAATAGGAGGTCCCTGGAAGATTCTTGTCTTTCTGTAGACTGAGCGTAAGATGGGGTCTTGGAGGATAATATAGTAAGAACACGGGAGAAGTGGCCTTAAGGTGAGCTATGTCCTAATAGCAGGGTTACCTAGAGTGTCCCCTGCCATCCCTGAAGGACCCCAGAAGTGGTAGCTGAGGATTTGCCTGGCCAGAGACCCTCCCTCTTCATGCCTGGATGTCAAGACCCCCTAAGTGCTCTGTGGACAGTTGGAAAGATCCTTGGGGAGCAGGGTGAGCCAACCTTGACCAAAGGGGGGGAGGCATAACTACCACTAATTGAGATGTAGGGACGTGAGGAAGAGCACACCCCATCCCCATGGAGAACAGAGCAGAGCAGGCCCTGGGGAATGCAGAAGACACCCTAGGACTCATAATCTCATGCTTATCACTGTGGGAGGGGCCACCAAGCCACCAACTCATCCCAAGTCCCCAGTATTCAGGCAGACAATCCTAAAGGTGGGGTCAGAGCCAGGAGGCCATGGCTCTGGGAACGACAGCCACACCACCAGCCTGGCTGAGCCCTGAGCTCTCCATGCTACTCTGTGAATTAGGGTCTGAGGAGTAGGTAAAGCCTTAAGCACACCCTTGCAGACGGCGAGGCCCCTACACGACTTTTTCCTGTGCTGACTGGACACATAATTAGAAACAGCCTGAGTGTGTGACTCAGAGAAAGCCAGCACCGCCCCACCCACTCCCACAGCACATCCTGTTCCCTCCTTGAGGACGTCTAAGAAGGGGGTTAGCTTCCTGCGAGCCCCCAGCTCCGCCTGGCTGACATGTGTTGGCTGCACGACTGATTTCATCTAGCTGGTGTGTTCTAGAAAGTTGTTTCCCACACACATCCAGCCCAATCCTGGGATGGCTTGTCCAAGTCAAGAGCATCTGGACATATTTAAACACACACACGTGTGTGTGTGTATGTGTGTGTGTATGTGTATACGTGTGTGTACATGTGTGTGAATAAACATACACATGGATATGTGTGCACACAATTGCATATACATACATACATATATACATACATGCCTATATCTACACACATATGCACATGTGTTAGAATGTAGTTATGTGTGTAGAATGTACTACATACACAAACGCATGGAAATTCACATGTTTGTCATATGCACTATATATGTACGTGTGTGTGCATGTATATGCCCACACGGGCATAGCTTCGCATCTATGTACAACACATATACATTGAAATGCATGCTTGTGCCAACACGTGCTATGCTTAAGTGTGTATATACGCACATATGCAGAGGTACGTATAAGCATGCACACACATCCCTACATCCCCAAACACATTCCTACATGCATAACCACACACATAGGATGGCTGTCCTGGGCACAGAATCTCAGAATCCTACACACGGCCACTCAGGGATTCCAACATCTTGTCCCAGGCCCTTGTCAGGAGCTTTGAGGAAAACACATCTACAGCAGTGATGTTCTACGTCACTCCCACTGCAAAGCACCCCTCTATTTGGGGAAAGACATCCCGGATGGAGATGTCTTTAGCCAAAGGATTAGCTTAGTCAATCAGTTAATCAATTAATTAGTCAATCAATACTGGTCTAGCTAAAACCATCAACCCTTTCTGCTTTTTTTTTAACCCTGGGAGGGTACTGTCCACATCGGACCCTCCAGAACACCTAGGGAGGCTCCTCTCTGATTTCCTCTTGTGGCTGACCCCTACTGCTTACTGGTATGTATAGGGGGACACCACCAAGGTTGACCTGTGCTTCCAGTCTACCTAGCAACCCCCTGTCCCTATCCCCTCTGCTCCCTGGAAGTTGGTGCAGATATCGTCCTGCCTACGTGATTTCCAGCTTCCTAGCTCAGAGTCACAGAGCTTCTCGTCTGAACTGAGAAGCCCAGGCAGGGGAAACATGGCCTACAAGTGGGTAAAGTCCTGGGGGCCATGCAGCCAGATCGTGGCAATGAGGTGGCCTTGGAAGGAAAGGCAGCTGTGGAACCCAGGGAGGGATGGGGGGAGCTGGTGGGGTCCTTGGAGCACTGAGCATTCTCCCTGCAGAGCACAGAATCACAGAGAGAAGCTTCAGCTACTTCTGCTTCTCCACCACAGCTCCACCCCCACTCCCACCCCCAACAGGGTCCTGGACTGGGTTCACTGGGGACTGTTCATGGTCTGAGAGCCTTCTCAAGCTTCCTCGCAGCTGTGGGGCCGTGTCTTCCAGATATCTGTGAGCTAGGGCTCCACTCGGCTCTGTCCACATGGCCCTGGTGTCATCTCAGCGATCAAAGCCCCAGCCCCCCACATCAGTCCTCCTGGTGTTTCAGACGTCCCCAACGGAGATGGTAATGGAGTTTGTTCAATCATGACATGACTCCCTTTCACAAGGCAAGCTGCTCGGCTTAGTCCCATGCAGCAAGATGTGGGGGTGGGAGTGGGGATCGGGAGATGCTCACTCTGGAGGTTAAGCAGACTTCCCTCCCTTGCTACAGGAGGGAATTGAGCGCTGACCCAGAGGAAACCACGAGGCAGTGGGAGTCCGCAGAAACCAGATCGCCTCCAGGATTCCTGGGAAAGGTGCTAATAGTTCCTGGCAGCCGGTGGGGCTGGACACGTCGTCGGATGCCTGTGAAGTTTCTCTGTCTCCACCATAATTCAAACCCTGCTCCCTCTGAGCTCAGACACAGAAGTCTGCTGTGGAGGAAGCCTGTGTTTAATCGTTACTATGGTTACTCACTAGAAGCCCAGGGTCTTTCCTAAAGTGTGTATATGGCTCATGTACCTGGACCGGCCACTCTGAGACATTCTCTAAGTAGTGAAACTCTGCCACTTAGGAGATCTTGGGGGCCAGCTGAATTGCTAGCTGTCCACAGTAGGGTAAGGGGGCTAGATTGGAACGTTCCTCTGGCCTTTTACAAACCCAGAAACCATGCCAAAGAATACAGGATAGATGCTGAGCCAAAGAAAAGTCCCTTCTCATTAGGGGTCTCTGCTAGGGGGAGTCTTGGGATTGACAGGCACCCCACCTCTTTGTTCACGCTCCTGCATTCCTCATTTAGAACCTCATGTAGCAGGGAGGCCCAAAACAGTACATTTTGAAGATCACACACACACACACACACACACACACACACACACACACACACTCACACCAGGATTAGAAGAACATACACCCCCAACCTCAACGGCTGATGGCTTTAACTGGACCAGCAGTGTCAGGACTGATCACTAGGACGTCATCAATGTCATCACACAGAGGTAAGCTCCTCATGCAAGTCAGAGAGGATCGCTGACAGCCATGAACAGCTGCACCCTGTTTCCAAACTCACAATACGTAAGTCCATCTCGCAAGCAGGAGAGTACTGGTACACAAAGGGAGCGTGCGTGTGATTTGCCCTAGGTGGAATAGCTAGTAAATTGGAAGGCCCCGGGGTACAATGGTGGGATGGTCAGAAGACACAGGCACTGAGCAGATTCCGAGGGCCCCTGCAAAGTTGACAGAGAATCCTATCTAGTGTGTAGGTGCTATCTAAGGGTTACTGTGCAGGTGCTAAGGCTCCAGTTCAAAGAGAAGCCATTCCTAGTCATGGTCTTTGGCCCTAGAAGGCTGAAAGTCCAGCAGAGGCCAATGCCAAGGCACAGGAGAAGTATGTAACTAGAGACCAGATAGGACCGGAAACCAACACCCACCATTTGATGCCTTCACCATGTCCTAGTCCATATCTGGTTGGATGGGGCACGGTCATTTGGTTCTGGCCTTTTTCTTGATGCTGTCTATTGAAGCCCTGTGTTCATGGTAAAGAATGTTCACATCGCTGTAGCTGGGCATCTCCAGCTACAGTTTCCTCAGACAGGAGGCTAACATCAACCCTCAGAGTCCCTGATTTTACAGGGACTCCAAGAGGGTCTGTGGCAGCTCAAATCACTCCAGAAAACCCAAACCCTGCGAGCGCCTGAGCCCTGGAGCCAGACTCCTTTGAAGTCACTTCCAGCTCTCCAATTCCTCAGTTTCCTGTCCTCAGCACCAGATACCCTCTAAAGTGCAGGCTGAGAGGAGCTCCCATACCACTCGCTCAGGCGGGTAGACCTCAGACAAGCTGGTTCCGTTTAGGGCTTGAATTTGTCAGGCGATTTAACATTTTCTTCCTGCCAAGAAGCCGCTCCTCCAAGGGAAATAGCCCTTCTCTGCGGTTGATATGGCTGAGCGTCTTCCAGAATCTCAGCCCACAGACGGTACGGGCTGGAAGGCAGTGGCAGGGGCAAATCAGGATGCTGTGCGGCTATCAGAGGACCTAGATTTCAGAGGGCCTGGAGAGAAACGTGATCCTGCAACGTCCTTCCTGCTTTTTCTGATTTTAGTACCACAGAAGTGGGGGGACGGATAAGCCAGTCCTGAAGTCCTAAGCCTCATGGAAAGGCCCAGAAGCACTCTTCCACTTCAAGGAGGGTTCTAGAGCCCCTTGTGGGCAGTACTCCTAATTTCACAAGTACTCCTAATTTTACAACATCCGTTTACGTGCCTTGACCACATGAGCTCCATTCTTCTCTCTATGGCCCGTCTTCAGGCAGTCATGGGATTTAAGCATGCTTCCCAGATTTGGCTCTATGTCATTTACACAATATTGGGCCAGTGGTGTGGTGCTGAGGAAACCTGCTTATGGGTTCCGACATCATGGCCGAGTACCTGTGATGTTCCTTACCTGGTTAATGTCTGCGGATGGCCTAGTCCTGCCCAAGCCACTGATGCATCAATACCCAACCCTCCCGCCACGTGGACTGGCTGACGGTGTTGCTCTCCTAAGACAGATTGGCCTAGACTGAACTGTGACTTCCAAACCGGGTTGCAGTGCATGAAGGAAAGAACACCTAGTCACCCAGAAAAGTAAAAATCTGAAATTAAACCAGGCAAACAGTAAAAGAAACTCAACAAAATTGACAGACTTGATCTAAAAAATTATCCAAAGAGAACTTTTTAAAACTCTACCTTTCCTGAATTTTAAAAGAAATACACACATGCACATACACTTTCAAACTGTAAAGGAGTAATTGATTATTAACTAGTTAGAAATAGAAATAATTAGAAACTATTAGTTAGGGTCCAGAGAGATGGCTCAGCAGTTAAAAGCACTGACTGCTCTTCCAGAGGTCCTGAGTTCGAATCCCAGCAACCACATGGTGGCTCACAGTCATCTGTATCATAATCTGATGCCCTCTCCTGGTGTGTCTGAAAAAAGTGACAGTGTACTCATATAAATTAATTAATTAGTTAATTTTTAAAAAATAAACTATTAGAAATAGAAATAATAAAAAGCAATAAACTAGTCAATTATCATTAATAAGTTGATCATTATTAATTAACTAGTTAATAATTAATAATTCTAGCCATTACAAGGTTGAGGCAGGAGAGTTGTGAGTTAAAAACTACCCTGTAGTGAGACCCTGTCTCTACGTAAACTAGCAAATAAAAATTTAAAAAGTAAAAGACTAGTTAAAGAGGAGTCTTCAAAGCCAGGCAGTACTGGTGCATGTAGCAGTGAATTATAGAATCAATTCCTAACAGATGCATGCCTCTAATTCCAGCACTCGGGAGGCAGAGGTAAGTGGATCTCTGGGTTCAAGGCCAGCCTGGTCTATGGAGCAAGCTCCAGGACAGCCAGGACCACCCAGAGAAACCTTGTCTTGAAAGAAAAAAAACAAACAAACCAAAAAGGAGCCATCAGTACAGACCTGACATACATGAAGCCAATAAAGAGATAATGGTAATTAGCTTTGTGCCAATAAACTTAGACCACTCATATGAAAGAAACAGAGTCCTGGAGATACACAGAGCATCAAAGTTAACCTAAGAAAAAGCAGTCGGGTATTTGCTAAGAATATTGAAGAGTAGTCTACCAATCATTTGATAAAGTGGTGGCATCAATCCTATCAATCCTACGTCAACTCTTTCAGAAGGTAGGGGAGAAAGGAACATTTCAAAATGCTTGAGTCCAGTAGCTCTCCCTATGACCTAACCTACACAGAGATGCTGAAAAGAACAGTGGAGACCAGCATCACTCACTGATAGACTCGAAGGTCTTTGAAAAGTGTTAGCAAATCAAAACCTGCCGACATAAAAAGGACACTGCACCATGACTATCCTCGCAACACAGCTATGACTCTTGGCAACACTAGGGGTTCAATTTAGGACCTCGTACATATTAGGTCAGATCTGCGCTGAGCTACAGCCCTAGGTCTCAAAATGCAATTTTGGTTTAAAAATTTCCTCTATATTAATAGGATAACGTCGAGCTGATTAACCATCGATATCTTAAATATATCAAATGCCAAAAAATACAGCTGACCAAATTCAATAAATTTTGGTTTACAAAAGTACCCCGGAGGAATAGATGAGGAATTGAAGACAGTTTTCCTAACATTGCGAAGGGTGTCAGCCCAAGGCTGATCTCAAAATGCAAAAGGCAGATGCTGTCCTCTTACAGGAATATGAAGAGAAGAAGTTATTTTCATCGGCGATATTCAGTGGCTTACTAGAGATTTAAATAGTATGGAGGGGTTGAGAAGAAGAAATATATATGGCAGGTATGAAAGGAAGAAAGGAAGACTGTCTTTATCACAGGGGATATGGCTGTATCCTAATTCTAGGAAATTCCACAGAACCTATTTTGTGTGTATAGTGTGTGTACATGTGCGTGTGAGTGTGTGTGTGTGCGTGTGTGTGTGTGTGTGTGTATGAGAGACAGAGAGAGAAACAGAGACAGAAAGAGAGTGGTGTGCATGTGCACACACATGCCTGTAGATGCCAATGATCAATGACGTCAGGTGTCTTCTATCTCTCTCCACCTTATCTCTGAGCCACGGTCCCTCAATGAACCTAAAGCCAACGGATTTGGCAAGTCTAGCTGGCCAGAGAACTCCATGGTGTGCCACACCGCACCTTCTCACGTGGGTGGCGGGTATCTGAACTCAAGTCGCCACGCTTGTGCGACAACCGCTTTACGTATTGAACCCTCCCCCCAGTCCCAGGACCTGGCTTTCTTGAAGCCATGATGGCCAGATCATAGACGAGTAGAGCGAGTGACACCATCAACCTTCTCCCTCCTAAAACCATTGCGATTACTGTCAAAATGATCAAGACCCATTTTCAAAGTTCTGGGACGTAAGCAGAATACCATGACAATTTAAAGAACGTTTATTCAAGAAAATAAAGCTACCCCCCTTGGCGATGACCTTTGGCAGTCTCTTAATACCAAAGACGCAATGCTGGAATAGAGGGCCCTCATCAAACACCTCAGCTCTCAATGGAGGCCCCTTGAGAACCACACTGAAGAATAAGAGAAACTCAGGATGAGATTTGAGTCGCTTCAGTCTCTGAGAACGAGAGCTGTGCCACTTGACCACCCAAGACGCTATGGCACGGAAGAGGACGTGGAATAGAACTCCTATAGTATTTCATACATGTTATCTGGCCTTTAATCAAAAATTACCAGACACACCAAGAGATAGGATCATAAGACTATATAGAAAAATAGATAACAGAAATAGGGTTAGCCCTGATTTTGGAGTTATCAGACAAGAGCACCTCACGAAATTGAAAGGGAGAGAAGACTGTGTAAGAGAACTGTAAACCACTCTGAAGGGAAAAACAGACATTCTAAAAATAAAGAATGAGGGGGGAAGACATAGTTTAGTCTATAAAGTGTTTTCTATATAAATATGGGACCAGAGCTTGATTCAACAGAACACATGGAAAAGCCAGGCATAGCGCTCTCTCTCTCTCTCTCTCTCTCTCTCTCTCTCTCTCTCTCTCTCTCTCTCTGTGTGTGTGTGTGTGTGTGTGTGTGTGTGTGTGTGTATCCACAGCACCAGCACTGAGGGTGGATTTTGGGGGAGAGAAGCAGATCCTGGAACTCAGTAGTCAGCCAGTCCAGATAAGTCAGTGATCTCTAGTGAGAAACTCTATTTCCAAAAAGAAAATGGAAGCCTAAAGAGATGTCTCTGCTCTTCCAGAGAACCCGAGGTTCAAGGGACAGCATCCACATAGTAGCTCACAACTGTAACTCCAGTTCCAGAGGATCCAACACCCTCCAACATCCTCCTGGCCTCTGTGGGCACCAGGCATGACTGTGGTACACATACTTATCGACAAGCAGAACACCCATACATATCAAATAATAGTTTTTAAAAGGTGGAGAGTAACTAAGAAAGACATTGACCTTTGACCACTACACATGCATGTGCATTCTCTCTCTCTCTCTCTCTCTCTCTCTCTCTCTCTCTCCCACGCACAATCAGACAGAGAAAGAATATAAATAAATTATGCAATAGTAAACTAGTAAACATGAAAAGCTTGACTGATGGGGTTAGCATCAGGTTAGACACGGTTAGAAAAGGAATAGGTGAATCGGAAGACCAGGCAAAGGAGAAACAGTAAAAGACAGACAGGAAGGAGCGGGAGATGTGGGGGAAAGGTACAGAAGAGAATAAAAACAGGATGGGGCAGAGGTGGTATTTTAGAAGTAAATGGCTAAGACCAATTTTAAAAAGATGTTTTACCATCAGTTAAAAAAGAAACCTTCACATGTAAATGAGGCTATGTTCAAGAACTAGACCTGGGGACATCAGAGCTTGCTACAACCCAATAAGAACATCTTCAAAAGAAACCAAAGGCAGAAAGCTCATTTTCTTCAAAGTCCTTCTGTCCCACACATCTGGCAGCCAGAAGACCACGGAATAGGATGGAAAGGAAATAGCCACTAGGCTGGAATCCCTACCTAGGGAAATATCCTTCAGAGCTCAAAGTTAAACAAAAAGTTGTTTAGACAAATGAAAATTGGAAAACTTGTGTCCAGCAGACCCATCCTACAAAACGCAGCAGAGGGGACGGTGACGGGCAGTGTCTAAGATGGCCCCCAAGGACTCCACCTCCTGGCATCTGCCATGTGTGTAGAGCCTCCACTTGAGCATGACTAGACCTGATGGCTCTCTTCTAACGAGGAGATAATGGCAGAAGCCACAGGTTGTCACTTCTGAGGGGAGCTTATACACGTGCGGGCTCCTCTCTCCTGGGCCTCCAGCTCCTTCTCCACCCTTTCTTGCCAGCACTACCCATCTCTTTGTGACTCGTTCGCCGAGTCCTCACCTCCCCGCCACCTCTTTTTTCTCTACCTGCCCTCTACTCTGAGCAGATGAAGCTTCTATGTAGGACAGAAGGGACGAGGCTCTTGTAATAAACTTGTATCTGGGGCCCACAGGGGCTGTAGTTTGCTACAAGCCCATGAAGAATTAGGTGATAGAGATGGTGGTGAAGATTGTGGTGACGGGGTGAGCATGGTCATGGTGTCGGTGGTGGTAGTGAAGGTGATGGTGCGAAGAAGAAGGAGAATGGTGGAGATATTGCAGAGACCATGATCTCATGACGCTGACAGAGGTGACGGTAGTCATGGTGGCCCGCTGTTTTGGTGATGAAGTACTATGGCCAAAGGCAATTTAAGAAAGAGTTTGTTTGATCTTATGAGTCCACTGAGAGAGAGAGAGAGAGAGAGAGAGAGAGAGAGAGAGACAGAGAGAGAGACAGAGACAGAGAGAGAGACAGAGACAGAGAGACAGAGACAGACAGAGAGACAGAGACAGACAGAGAGACAGAGACAGACAGAGAGACAGAGACAGACAGACAGGGACAGACAGACATACAGGGACAGAGATAGACAGAGACAGAAAGACAGACAGGGACAGACAGAGACAGACAGACAGAGACAGAGACATACATAGTGAGACAGACAGACAGGGACAGAGACAGACAGAAATACAGGGACAGACAAAGACAGACAGGGACAGAGAGACAGAGACAGAGACATACAGAGTGAGACAGACAGACAGGGACAGAGAGACAGAGACAGACAGAGACAGAGAGAGACAGGCAGAGACAGAGACAGACAGACAGAAACAGAGTCAGACAGACAGACAGACAGAGACAGAGAGAAAGGCCAGGCAGCCAGAGTAGGAAGCTAAAAGATCACATCTTTAACAGCAAACATGAAGCAGAGAGCAAACTGGAAATAGGTGTGGTTATAAATCCTCAGAACCTATCCCCAGTGGTGTACATTTCTCCAGAAAGGAGATCTACATCTTCCCATAACCTCCCCAGAAGACACCATCAACTGGGGACTGAGTATTCAAATCACGGTCATGATAGTGACGCAGACGAACGTCGCGATGACAACAACAGTAGTTGTAGAGATAGCACGGATGACAGCGATGGTGGTGACCGTAACCATGGTGAGGATGTTGATGGTACTGATGTAGTACTCATTATGAGTATGGGGCCAGAGTATAGATGGTCAGTGACAGGTATCATGGTACTGGTGGTAGGAATTCTGAACCCCTGAGTCGTCATGAAAATTTCATCTTTGTTCAACATGGTTATATCTTTGTGTGTGTGTGTGTGTGTGTGTGTGTGTGTGTGTGTGTGTGTGTTTGATAATTCAATTAAATCCATGGGTTTCTATCTCAAAAAAAAATACTCATAGGCCTAATTTTCCTCAGACCGGGGTGACTTGACACCCCCCCCCCAGAGGAGCTCTATGCTAGCATTCTTGCATGCAGTCAGGCCAGGCAGAATGGGGTTCGTCAGCACTGCTTCATCACGCCAGCACAGAGCTGGCTGGATTGCATGACATTCAAGTGACCCACAGAACATCTGGTGAAGGGGAAGCTTTGTCAGAATATAAATATTTTGAAGGACTTTGTAATCTAACTGCATGTAGTTTAGATGTACTCAGAAGAGTGGTTGAGGGGGGAAAAAAGTCAATACCACTGGACCAGAAGTTGAAACGGTCAGAACGTTCTTTCCTGTTCTATCCTCTTCGGTGAGCCTTATTCTTCCCACAGTGAGGAGAGTGGCCTCTCCTGCCTGTCCTTTAGGACACAGGGTCTTCTAGTTCAGATATGTGGGTAGAGCTTTGAGGGGGGGGCGCTCCCACATCAACCTGGCTTCGCTCCCTGATAAATGTGTATGTCCAGCATACACACACACACAAACACACACACACACACACACACACACACACACACACACACACACACAATGGGAATTAAAGACTATCTAACCACAGAATAGGCAATTTAAGAAAGGCTCTCCATGAATGCTCTTGAGATACTCCCCTGAGGCATTTGTGCCCTCCCCCACTACCCCCCACCCCCGTCTTCCTGTCACCTACCATCCTCATCCTTTCTGGACCCTGAGAACCAGTCCTCTGCTCCTGGACCAACTGAAAATGAAAAGCAATTATCCATGAGCTAATTAAGAATACCAGTGGGGTTGGGGATTTAGCTCAGTGGTAGAGCGCTTGCCTAGGAAGCACAAGGAAGCTGGGTTCGGTCCCCAGCTCGAAAAAAAAAAAGAACCAAAAAAAAAAAAAAAAAAAAAGAATACCAGTGAACGTGATTGTTGGGGGGAGGGCGGTAATGGGGGGAGGATGGGGAGGGGAACACCTATATAGAAGGGGAGGGGAAGGGGTTAGGGGGATGTTGGCCCGGAAACCGGGAAAGGGAATAACAATCAAAATGTAAATAAGAAATACTAAAGTTAATAAAGAAAAAAAGAAAAAAAAGAATAAAAAAGAATACTAGAGTATCACCAACTTGAGAAGACGAACCCTACTTAGCTCTATGCCAACTCTGAATAGTCAGGCAGTCACAGAGAAGCTCATGTGATCACCCACAGTACGGGTCTTTGCGATGCTTTTGGTTTTTTTTGTTTGTTTGTTTGATTGTTTGTTTGTTTTTGTTTCTGCTTTGTCTTTGGGGAAAAAGTAAAACCCTGAGGGATCAAGGTGGGGGGAATTGAAGCTCTTGGGAGTTGGGGGAGTTACTGGTGTGTTGATTCTACCTGAGCAAAAGAAACTAAAACCACCCTTTGAAATAAAACCAACACAGCCAGGACCTAGAACGTTCCCACAGATGTCTCAGGCATAAAGAAGGCCCTGATGGCTCTCCACACAGAGCTGCTACTTCAGTCCTCTGTAGGCCTGAGAACGTAGGTAGAGGGAGAGATAGAATTGCTCACTTGTCCTTTAGGAGGCCATGACGGGGTTCTTGTGTACGTCTTGCTTCTCTGGTCTCCCAGACGGCAAAGTATACACATGATGTTCATTGTCTTAGCGTCTCCCCGGAAATAGGATCAAAACAAGACAAAAAACCAAAAAACAAGACAAAAACAAACAAACAAAAGTCTTGTGGTGGGGTTGGGGGTTTAGCTCAGCGGTAGAGCGCTTGCCTAGCGAGCGCAAGGCCCTGGGTTCGGTCCCCAGCTCCGGAAAAAAAAAAAAAAAAAGTCTTGTGGCTTTGGTATCTAAATTCTCCCTGGTGGCAGGGAATGACACTTGACTAGGGGGTATCCATCACCAGGTGGCCAGTCTCTCAGGACCCTTCGTGGGTTGGCTCTCAGAAGGTACCAGTGTAGGCTCTGGGTTACCTCATGACAGCTCAGTAGACCCTCAGTAGGCACTAGAGAGATGTGCAGCCTGAAAATGGGGTCGAGGATGAGGAAAGCAGGCTAATCCTCCTGTGGCCTTGGAGTGTTGGCAGGAGACCTCTTCTCCTCCACAGACAGTGAAGGCCACAGGCCCATCCCACCAGAGCCCTCATCATCACTTTTCATGGGGGAAAAATGGGATGTCTCGACCCCTTGCTATGGCTACTGCTTCAAGACAAGACCCATGGATGGACTATGTGAATTACAGTCACATTCTAGGACCAGAAGGATGAGAAGTGGGGGGTGGCTAGTACACCCCCCCACCCAAACCTCTTATGACCGCCCTTTCAGCCATGACTCCTTATATTACAAAAAACCACAAATCCTTTCTCCAAAGGGAAATCCTGGTGACATCCTGTGCCTCCAGGAAAGTGGCCACTCAGATCTAAGGTCCAATCGTCCCTAAGTTGATTTAGCATCCCCTTTCCCTAACGCACGAACACCCAAAGGAACAACAGTCAATAGCTGGATTGTCCATTCTGTCTGTATGAGCATTGTATGAGCATCAGAATCCTGTCCCCAGGGCTCTCCTCGCTGCCCCTGTGAGTACGTGCCAGCTCGCTCCTCTGGCTCAACCAAACACAGATTCTGTTCATCTGACCAATCCTACACATCCCTAAACTAGGCTTTCTCCTCAGTCATCAGGCAGCCTCCAATGGGGCTCCAATCATACCATCAGCATTGTCCTCCACAGGGGATGTGGAGGGGTCAGGGGATCTGGCTTAGAAAGAAAGGACCACCCTGTCTGTAGGCCTCAAGAGCCAGGGATACAGAAAGCCACATATGCAGCTTTCATGGATGTCCAACCCAGGTGTCTCTCGAATGTGCCTGGAGCCAAATGGGCCTCTCTGTCATCCCAGAATGAAGTACAATTTCCTTTAGCCATTAGAGAGATGTTAAGAGCCCCTCTGGGATCAGAAGGAGCCCCTCCCTGCTGGCTAAGTGTCTTGGTCTCCTGTTGTCTCTCTGCAGGGCATTAACACACCTCAGGAGTAGCCATCCAACTCCACTGTCTTCCACACCCTTCAGATTCCCACTTTGTCACATTTTGAGGTGTTCCCTGGTCTGCTCCAGGGTAAAACCTCCAGCAATTTGCCCTCGATCCTGTACTAAAGACTACCTGCACCCAGTGAAGACAGCGTCATCTTCTGTCACCTGGTTGTCCCCTTTCTCAGGCCTCCTCTGCCCTTTTGGGATTCCTAATGGGAATCCTCTGATGAGCAGGGGTCAGATGCAACTAGTGACTTGGCAATGCTTGGGAAAGACACAGGACTGGTAGCCACGGGCATTGGAGCCTCGGATGAGATTGCACCCCTGTGAGGAGCTGGTGTGCCACTCCTAAATTGTCTTGGAGAACTAATCCCTAGAAAGACCTGTCAGCATCCTTTCACTGGAGAGCAGCCAAGACAGGAAGTATGCAAAGCTGAGGCATGGCCTCATCAGCTGCAGTCTGGCATGACCAGAGCGCAAGCCTAGACCTATCCCTATTCCTGGGCACCATGCAGCTGCCACACTCAGGCACACTGGGACTCAGACAGATGCTCTCTTTCAGGTGCACATACGCCACAGTCATACATCACACACTGAAAGAGAGACAGACAGAGAGAGACAGAAACACAGAGAAAGAGAGACAGAGAGAGAGAGAGAATGAGGCAGAGATAGAGGCAGAGAGACAGAGAGAGACAAAGAGACAGAGAGATAAAGAGAGACAGAGAGACAGACAGAGAGAGGAGGGGACAGAGAAGAAACAGAGAGACAGAGAAACAGAGAGATAGAAAAACAGAGACAGAGGCAAAGAGACAGAGATAGAGCAGAGAGATAGCGAGAGACATAGAGATGCAGAAAGAGACAGAGATACAGAGATAGAGAGAAAAGAGACAGAGGAGAAACAGAGAGACAGAGAGATAGAGACAAAGAGACAGAAGGAGAAACAGAGAGAGAAAAAACAGACAGAAAGAGAGAGAGAGAGAGAGAGAGAGAGAGAGAGAGAGAGAGAGGTGCAAACACCATACACAAGACATTCATGCATACTCACACCTCTGGTTCTAGTCCCTCCCTACCCAATCAAAAGACCTGAAGCATGGCAGTAACTGGCCCTGCCCATGAAAGGCTGGTACCGATGCTAATAGTCAGGTCAGGGCTCCAGGTCCTAGGAACCCCAAGTGGTAAGTTATGCTGGTTGGTATGGGTCAGGCTGGGACCTGTAGGGACAGCTTTCAGCTCCCAAGAGGTCGCCTTGAAGGTATTTTCCTCTTAGACACCTCGGAAGGTGCACTGAGCCAGTTTCTCAGGTATGAGACGTCGAAAGAAAGAGATGACAAAGCTTCAATGGGTAGAGGGCGGGAAGTCTCTAAAGACAAGCCCAGCAGTGTGGGCTTACCAAAAGTAGTTCCTCCTGGATGGGAGGGGGCTGGGGGAGAGCACGGAATGGGAACGGGACTGGAAGGTCAGAGACTTGCTCGGCTGCATGAGAAGCAAGCCTCATCACCCCCTACTCTACCCCCTTGAGAACTGGCCCGAATTGAGCCCCTTCCCTATCCCTGCCTGTACTTCACAGAGCCAGACCTACTCCAGGCTGGAAAGTGGGGACCCTAGCCACAGTCTGCCTATGCACCCTGCCAGGGATGTGAGCAGACTCGACTCAAAGCCGACCTGTGGGACTCTTGAAGGAAAGGGTTATATACCAATATGAGGGCTCCTACATCTATGCGTGGTCCTCTTGCCTCTTCAGGGTCCTTTCAACTCCCAAGAGCCTCAACAACCACCCATTGCCCACTGGACCCCAAAGACATACATTCTTTGTATTTCTTCACTGCACTTGGAAACTCAAGCCCACATTCTGCCCAACTTCAGTCAGAATACGCTAGAGGTGTGGGGAGCTCTGCCTGGCCCACCAAAATGGGAGTAGCTCCTTTAGGTAGAGTAGGAAGGAATTTGAGCAAAGGTCTGGGAGAATTGGGAGCCCAGAGACTTGGTAGGAAAAAAAAAGTCACCAGGCGCTACAGTACAGAGACGGTCCAGTTCCAACATTGCTGCGTGTCCTGGCCGCTCCCTCCTCTCTCCTTCCTCCCCTCCCCTCCCCCAGCTCCTTCCCCCACTCCAACTTCATCTCTCCGGCAGCCCCACCCTCTGACCCCGCCCATCCGCGGGGCCGCAGCGACCCCCAGCGGTCGTGTTTTCCAGGCATCCGCCCGCCCGGGACAGAGTTAAAGTGGGAGGCCCCTAGATTGGTCCCCTCCCGTTCAGTCCCGGGCCGCGCCTGGGTCCCCTCCCTCCTACCCACTCGGCGCCCGCACCTCGGGCCGTCAGGACCCGAGCTGTCCTCGGAAGTACCCAGACGTCCTCTCCAAGCCAGGTAAGCTTCTTTTTATGGTGTCCAGCCAGGACACCCGGGGAAAGGGGGAACAGGATTCGGGAGCTGCACCTCAGGAGTCTAGGGTGAGCACAGTTCTCCCCAAACCAGACAGTCCAGCCCCAGGTTCTAGTCTCCTGGTGCCCCCTAGGCCTCTGTCCCATAGGGCCCAGTTGGGGTGCAGGCTTCTTCTTCCTCCGGATTCCACAGCTTTCTGCTGATCCCCGATGGACCAGATGCCCCCTACTTCCCAGTCCTCGGAGTGCCTGGCATCTGGTCAGACCTATGGCCATTTCTAGCAGATCTGAGTTATCTCCCAAGGGTTAAGGAACCGAAATCGCCTCAGTGGGAACGAACACACGCTGTGACTTGAACCTGGACGCGGGTTCACTGTTGGCTTCTCTGCAGGCCCCAGGGAAAGGTAGTCGTTGTGGGGAAGGAAGAGAACAGCCACTTAAACTAGTTCCTCAGATGGACTTCAAGGGTACTCTGTGGGCAGCAGAGAAGGCAGTCTCAGATCCCACCGGTGGGCAAGCCAGGAATCATAAGATGGGGGTGGACCCAGCTTTAATAATGTCTGTGACTCTTGGCTCTATACTACCCCTGGGACACCCTTGGGCACTCAATCCCACAGCATGGTGGGCAACCTCAGAGACCCCTCTCCTATAGACAGCAACATAGCCCCTTGTGAAGCCTGGGTATTCCGGGGGGGTGTTCCCATGCTCCCCTGAGGACATGAAGCCAAATGCCACAGAGGAACGAGGTACCTACAAGGGACATTTAAGGTCCAGATTAAGTTACTGGGTTCCCCCCCCCAACTAAATAGTTCTAGCTTCAAAGCAAGCAAACGCATAGCAAGAAAAAAAGAAAGGGGGCATTTGGGGCTTTATCTCACAAAGACTGGAGGTAACACAGGCGTCTGGGGTCCCTTAGACCGAATCAGTAGGGCCAGTCTCTGGGCCTGGACCTAGGGTCCCAGGGAACAGGTAGTACCAGACGGGAGGGGTTGAGCATGGGGCTTTAGAGCATCCATTCTGAGAGTTGCGCATCAGTCTTGGGGACAGTGAGTTTCCCCCCAATGAAATGGTTTCGGGGAGTCAGCACAGACCTTGGAAGAAGCGGTCAAGACTGCTGCCACTTGGGCAGCTCGTGAGCTGACGGAGGGTTCCTTCCTGTGCAGCAGTGATTGCCAGCAAATCCAGTCAGCTCTTCTTTGGGGAGGCCTCTAAGCAGGTCTCTCAGCAGGGCACGGGAAGCTCTGGGCGTCGGGGGTTCTCTGAAACGATTCTCAGAATCCAGGATGAGAAGGGACTGCAGATTTGCATAGGCGCTGGCACAAGATGCCTGTCACATCCACCCTCCTAGAGGTGGTTCTGCCTTCTCCTCTCAGAATAAGGTCAGACTTAGAAGCACCCACCAGTTTCAGCTAGCAGACTCTAGATAGACCGTTCACGGCCCGAAGCACTAGATTAAGACAGTACTGGCAACGTGGTTTCTAGAATACAGATGGTGTGAGTTTGGAGTTGTTTCTTCCTTTTGCACGGTTCCACATTCCCATTAGCCAGCCTTGTTGTGTTTCTTTTGCCTACTCATGAAGTCTTAAGAATCTAGAGAAGCCCCACAAACAGTCAGGGAGTGTGGGGTACTGCACTTGAGCAAGCCTAGGAATCCAGCCTCTCTCCTCAATATGTGCTGGCCCATACTGTGGACAGCATCTCCATGGGTGCCCAGCAGAGACGCTAGCTAGACATGGGGTAGCTTCCTAGTCCATGCGGCAGTGAAATGGCTCAGGAGCGGGGAGCTCAGTTCTGAGCGGCCCTGGTTCCGCTCATTGCCTGTCACCCACCAGAGAAGCCGGGTAGAGCACATGTGGTCTGCTCACTGCCAGTCTGCCCATTGTGGTGCACAATGCTTTAGGTTTGCTCTACCTCAGTTTGACAACATTACCTGACCACCGGCCACTTGCAGGGTTACTGTGATTTATAATTTTCCCCTATTCCTAATAGATGTTCTTTAAAAACAAAAACAACGTCAGCAAAACCTACTTGGGTATGTGGTGAGACCCTGGAGAGGGAGGGAAAGAACTAAATCTCTCCTCTCCCCCTCTCCTCCTCTCTCTCTCTCTCTCTCTCTCTCTCTCTCTCTCTCTCTCTCTCTCTCTCCCCCTCCCCCTCCCTCTCCCTCTCCCTCTCCCTCTCCCTCCCTCCCCCTCTCTCTATATATATCTGTGTGTGTGTGTGTAGATAGATAGATGGTGGATGGATAGATAGATAGATAGATAGATAGATAGATAGATAGATAGATAGATAGATAGATAGATAGATAGATAGATGAGATATCATAAAGATGGACCCAGAAATGGAAGAGCTCTGTTATTTGGAAATTCTGTTTACAATTTTTGGAGACGCCTCGAAGGTTTTGACATCAACTTCACCAGCTTACAGTCTGGTCAGCTGTGCACAGGGTCCCAAATTGCTTGTCATTTTATGATTGGTTGGTTTCATGCGCTCTCTCTCTCTCTCTCTCTCTCTCTCTCTCTCTGTGTGTGTGTATGTGTGTGTGTATGTGTGTGTATGTGTCTGTGTGTGTCTGTGTGTCTCTGTGTGTGTCTGTGTGTCTGTGTGTGTGGTGTGTGTGTATGTGTGTGTGTGTGTGCACGTGTGTGTGCGTGTACACGTGAACACTCAAGCACTTGGGCGCGAACCTAAGTTTCAGCCTACTTGTGCATGCTAGGCAAGTGCTCTGCCACTGACCACACCCCCAACCCTGTGCTGTAGTTGTTCATATTAATTAGGTGTATCGAAATGGTTATTAGGTTTCAACGTTCAGGTACAATTAATCTGTTTTCTTCAAAAAGTTTTTTTGTTGGTTTATCCAAATTCTTGTGTTTTCTAAGAATCGGGCTTCACTTCCTCCTAGACTCCCTCCATTTTTTTTTCCTAATTTGTGCCTCGTGTGTCCTCTCTTCATCTCCTCTGTTCTCTAACAGCCATGGGTTTACTCTGCTGTGCCTTCTCTCGTCCCTTCGGTTGTAGGAGGTTGCTGGTCTGAGCTCTTTGGTCTTGGTCTTGGTCTTGGTCTTGGAGTCAGCTCTCCCAGCTGTGTGCTTCCCCTTTTTGGAAATGGTTTTGCTATGTTTTAGAAATTTATTAGTTTTTAGGCATTTTAAGTGTTTTCTTATTTCCCTTGTATTTTTTTTAACTTGTTGTCTTAAGAGCATGGTATTTAATTTCCACAAGGCTAGGGTTTCCCAGTTTCCTCCTGTTAATAACATCTAACTTGGCTCTACTGGGATCTAAGATGTTCCTTAGCGTGTCTGCCTTGGCAAAGCTATTGACCTGGACATTTTTGTATCTCTCATTGCTGCAACTCTCTTCCCCTCTCAATGAAGTGACTTCCCAAGCACTTCAAGGGCTGGAATTTCATTCTCTGCTTTATTTTTCTCTGTCTCTATGTTGGAGTCATACATTCGAAAGCAGTGATGCGGCCAGAGGAAACCGGAAAGTTGCTACATGTGCCCATGGAGGGTTGGCTCAGAAAGAGCCCTGGAAGACCCCACACTTACACTTACACTTCAAGCCGGTTGGTTCTTGTCACAGAGGCTGTCTGTAGCCATCAGGGTCAAAAATTGAAACCTTAAATCGTCACGGAGGCAGACATTCTGGGTTCCAGAGTGACTCCATTATTAGACTCCAGTCTTTGATTTTCAGCAAACCATCAAAAAGAATGTGACATCATCCAGAAGAGAATGGCAATGGGAGATAAAAGAATTGGCATATATATATATATACACATATATATACATATATATACACACACATATATATAAGTAGATAGATAGATAGCAGTAGATATATATCAGTAGACATATATATCAATATCAGTAGATATATATCAGTAGAGATATATTTAAGTAGAAATATATATCAGTGTGTATATTTATCTATGAATCAGTAGATTTATAGATAAGTAGATATCTATAAATCAGTAGATTTGTACATCAGTATATATATAAATCTACTATGTATATATGTTAGGTACACACACACACACACACACACACACACACACACACCACACACACACACATGTATATGAAGAAGATGGGGTAGATAGCTGACTCAGTGGTGCAGTGCTTGGCTAATAAAGGGAAGAAATAAATCAGTAGACCCTGCGTACGAGAACAGCCCATTGGTAGGCCGACTAGACAAAGACTTTAAAAGAGTCATCTTTGAAATGCTTAAAGAGCTAATGGAGCATAGGAAGGAAGTCGGGAAATAATTTATGGATAAAATGAAAGTGTCAGTGAAGTGCCAGGAAAAAAAAAGACTAACTAAAAATAGCCCAAAATATCTGAAAAGTAGGGACTTGAAGTGGAAAATCTTACTAGAGAGAGTCTGAGGCATATTTGAGAAACCAGAAGAGAGGATCGGTGAACTCAAGATAGAATGAGGAAAACTGTCAAGTCTGGAGTCCAGAGGCAGAGGGCTAAGATAGTCAAAGTGATGAAGGCAAACTAGTATCAACCAAGACCTAGCAGACAGTCCCTGAAAGTAAAGGAGAAACAAAGACATTACTGGGTCAACAAAAGCTAAGCGTGTTCATCATCATGAGCCTCTGCCCTGAGACGAGTGTTAAAGGAAATCCTGAGGGTTAACATGGAGGATAATGGACAATATCTAAAAGCCATAAGAAAACACCAGTATCTCAGAAAAGGAAAACACATTGGCAACTGTTAAAAGCTAGTGTTACTGTAACAATGGAGGGTAACTGGTTTTTCTTTTCTACATGATTTGGAAAGCTAATCTGTCTTAAAGAAAAACAATTACTTGTCTAAGAGCTAGTGTTACTGTTTTGATGTGTAATCTCAAAGTTTCTTTGCTATAGAATTTAAGACATGGATATATTAAAATATTGGCTATGAGGATGGAGAGATGGCTCAGTGGTTAAGAGCATTGGCTGCTCTTCCAGAGGACCCAGATTCCATTCCCAGCAACCACATAGCAGCTCATTACAGCCTGTAACTCCAGTTCCAGGGGATTGAACACCCTCTTCTGGCCTCCAGAGGTACCAGGCACATGCGTGGTGCACATATATCTTTGCAGGCAAAATACCCATCCACATAAAGTAAAAAATAAATTAAAAATGTGAATGTATATAAGTTATGTTTTTAAATGATATGTGGCCAGCCTTCTGTATTCCCTTTTCCCACATCCATAAATACAATCACAGATTAAAAATTAAGCTGTGCCTGTACTGAATATTTACAGACCTTTTCTCCCTGTTGGTGTCTTTTCTTTTTTTTCTTTTTTTCTTTTTTTTTCGGAGCTGGGGACCGAACCCAGGGCCTTGCGCCTGCTAGGCAAGCGCTCTACCACTGAGCTAAACCCCCAACCCCGACACATTTTTATATAGACTTTCCATTGTGGTTGGCATTAACAGCAACATAGAGATAATTTCAGGTATACACAAAGATATGCAGAAGCTACGTACCAAGAGTATATTATTTTATAGAAGACAGTTAAGCATCAGATTTTTGTGTAAATAGAAGGTCCTGGAGCCAAATACTGAGATCTGAGAAGCACTTACATGAGAATGGAGTTTTAAAAATTACATGTGTATGTGTATTTGTATGTGTGTGTGCATGTGTGTGTGTGGTATATATGTGTGTGGGGTATATGTGTATGTTTGTGTATATGTGTGTATGTATGTGTGTGCATGTGTGTGTATGTGTGTGCATGGGTGTGTATGTGTGTGCATTGTGCATGTGTGTGTATGTGTGTGTGCATGTGTGTGTATATGTGTGTGCATGTGTATTTATGTGAGTGTGTATGTATGTGCATGTGAGTGCAGGTGCCCAGAAAAGAGCATTAGATCCTCTGGAGCTGGTTTACGGAAAGTTGTGAGCCACCCAACATAGATGCTTGGGTTTCCTTGCAAGGGCAGGTACACCTTCTTAACACCAAGCAGTCTCTGCAGTCCTGGGATGAAGTTTTATGATATTGGTAACTGAAAGGGGTGGGGACAGAGATATTAAAGGTGGAGAAATTTTATGTCATTAAATTGGTACACATTCAAATAGTTACGATTTTAGGAACAGTGTTCTCAGTAACCACCAAGAAAAAGCAAGCAAATTCCAAAGAAATGACATTTTGCTACGAAAGATCCACCAGACACACATATAGATAGTTATTTGAAAAATTGGGAACATGGATGTGCGTGGCATAGAGGAAATGGATGCAAAAAATGGGGGACACCCTTTGTCTGTGATTTCTTTTAACGAAATTGGATTAAACTCTGCAATTGCCAGACAGAGATGGGCAGAGTGGGCTCTAGAGAAAACAACACAGCCCCACTTCATGCTCCTTGCGAGAGACTCACTTTAGATCTGAAGAGGAAAAAAACAAACAGATTAACAGTGCCTTAATGAGAAAAGATACAAAGATGCAAACAGCCAGAGGGAGAAGGGTTAGCTATGTTAACATCAGACAAAGCAGAGCTTAACATTTAAAAATAGAGAAACAGAGAAGGGCATTGTATATCAGAAGGAGGCTGGATACCCTATGGGTATCATGGTTCTAGGATTATACCCACTCAGAAATAGTCCATCAAAACACTTGTGATTTTAGTTTTGGCTTATAAGATAGGGCCTTTTTCTGTAGCTCAGGCTTGCCTCGAACTCTGGAGCCTCCCGCCTCCACCCCCCCCCCCCGTGTGCTGAGATCACAAACATAGACCTCGCCTTAGCAGCGGCACAACACCGTCCAGCATGATTTGTTGTGAGAAGACTACATTAGCATAGGAGTACCAGGAGGTGAAAAATGGAGGTTATCTTGGAACAACTGAGGCTGTCTCTATAATTGCCAATGAATTTTTTTCCTTTAGGTGTTTCCTGGAGTTTGCTGTTGTCTTTGTTTTTCTCTCTATACAGATAGTTTTAGAATTCTTATTACATGTTAGATTTCCCAACTAGTAGACTTAGCATACTTCACATGGCCATGCCTAATTAATTCTGTTTTCCTGGTGATAAGGGGCATTCATGATCTTCAACACAAGATCCTTCTGTCAATTCTTTGTTTCTCCTGAGGCTACCTGTCTTTTCAGTTATGGTCTGTATGCTTACATTGCTCTCCACAGTCTGTTCTCTGTCCTTTGGATGTTCTTACCATCTGTATCAACAATTGCTCAGGTATAATTTATCTCATCTTTTTGGAATGAGACTTAATTAGTTTGAGACAGGATCTTGCTATGTAGCCCAGCTGGTCTTGAACTCATGGCTCCGGTCTCAGATGTTCAAATGCTAGGATTACAAGTGTGCATGTGTCCTACCTGATTTCTTCCATCCTTAATATTGAATACACTGTTCACTGACCCCACCCATTTTTCAACTATAATAATGGAACATCTGAAATCTGGAGTACTTTCTCTGACTGATGAAATTTCCCAGATAACAGATTGGGACAGAGTCCCTCCAGGAGCACAATCACCCTCACTCTAGAGTATTATATCACTTCTTGTCTAGTGGTCTTGTTGTGCCCACAAAGGGCTGCCCTCAATCTGCCGGCATCTGATGGGAAGTCATACTAAAAATCACTGTCTGACTAGACCTGACTCCACTCAGTCCATACCAATGCCCCACGTGAAGGGGAGCCAAGCTACAGGGTTGGGGGAGACATTCCCAGAGTCCCGCACTGAGTCTGCCTGAGTGAAAGGGCATGCTTCTCCTTCCTTCTGTCCCCAATGAAGATCCTAGAGCAGGATGTGTGAAGAGACACTTCTCCCTGGTGTCCCCAACACACACAAATGGGCCCATCTATGTGTACCCTGGCTTCAGAGAACAGAGAAGAGCTGAATGCCTATATCCAGCCTTGAGCTGAGCTCTGCAGACAATAGAGAGTTGGAGAAGCATGGTTCCCCAGTGGGTGGAGGGGGGCATGGAAGTGCCTATTCCTCAAAGGATTTCAAGCTACGTGCATCCCAACCCAGAAGGGCAGTGATGTCTGTTGGGGGTAGGAGTGTCTATAATGGCCCCTCCTTATTGCAGGACATCAGGGCACATGACTACTACCAAGATGCTCCAGGGTCCTTTTTCTGTGCTCCTGCTTGGGGGGCTCTTGGGGGTCCTCCATGCCCAGCAGCAGGAAGCCATCTCACCTGATATCTCTACCACTGACAGGAACAACAACTGTCCAGGTACTTGGATGGGAGAGAGCGGTACTCATGGGGTAAGGGTGGGCTCACATCATAGCCCTCACTGGGCAAGCCCTGATGGGTCCAATGTCTGCCCTGTCCCCCACCTCCAGAGAAGGCTGACTGCCCAGTCAACGTGTACTTCGTGTTGGACACCTCGGAGAGCGTGGCCATGCAGTCCCCCACAGACAGCCTGCTTTATCACATGCAGCAGTTCGTACCACAGTTTATCAGCCAGCTGCAGAACGAGTTCTACCTGGAGCAGGTGGCCCTGAGCTGGCGCTACGGCGGCCTACACTTCTCTGACCAGGTGGAGGTGTTCAGCCCACCAGGCAGCGACCGGGCCTCCTTCACTAAGAGCCTACAAGGCATCCGCTCCTTCCGCAGGGGCACCTTCACTGACTGCGCCTTGGCCAACATGACCCAGCAGATCCGGCAGCACGTAGGCCGGGGTGTGGTCAACTTTGCTGTGGTCATCACCGATGGCCATGTCACAGGCAATCCCTGTGGGGGCATCAAAATGCAGGCTGAGCGTGCCCGAGAGGAGGGCATCCGGCTCTTTGCCGTGGCCCCCAATAGGAACCTAAATGAACAAGGTCTGCGGGACATCGCCAACACCCCACATGAGCTATACCGAAACAACTATGCCACCATGCGACCTGACTCTACTGAGATTGACCAGGACACCATCAACCGCATCATCAAGGTCATGGTGAGCATCCATGGTTCAGGAAGAGGTGTAAGGATATTGCCCACCCAGCAACGTGGCAGTAGTCAGAGTTCCGGGTCTCTGTGAAGGAGGGGGATTTACGGTCAAGTCCTTTCATGTCCATGGTCCCCACCTAGACTCAGAAGGTGACATACAGATCCCTAAGCCCAGGCTAATCTGAATCTCTCTGTTTCCTACAGAAACATGAAGCCTACGGAGAGGTAAGTCGCCTTGTCACCTCAGCACAACGTATGTTACCTGGTCACAACCAACCATTGACCCAGCGGAGGACCAACGCCCTACTCCTGGTTGAGCAGAGCAGAGCAGCAGCAGAATTGAAGTCCACTTGCTCTGTTTGGCCTGAATCTCTTGAGCTTAGATGAAACTCCAGTTTCGTCCCCAGTCAAACCCAGGCTATTTAGTTCCTCCCCGGGGCAGGAGGGAGGCTGGTATAGCGCGCTCTCTACCAACCACATGACCTCTGAAGAAACTGAGTCATGTACCAGACAGGGGGTCTTTATCCAACTCAGACTAGAAACCAGCCTACAGCCTTGGAAGGTGCTGTGTCCCTGTGGGTAAGGGGACCAGGTACCCAAAGTCCCTCCCTTCCCCTTCTGTGGAAAAATCCAACCTAGAACAGCTACTTAAAAGAATGGCAAATCGGTCCCCACAATATAAATGGTGCCCAGCTGTGACGAGAGCTCATGGGTTCTTTTAACAGTCTGTCATTGTTTAACTCAGCCTCACTTATCCAGAATGTTTAACTCAGCCTCGCTTATCCAGAATGCTTAACCAGCCTCGCTTACCCAGAATGTGGCTAGATGATTTAACTGTATGGGTGTTTGGAAACTTCCTCTGAGAGTCCCAAGGTTATACCTGTCCCCAGTCCATACCCAGCTGGGGACTTGTCCTACCCCCTGACCTGCTGTCTATCCACCTCATTTCAGTGCTACAAGGTGAGCTGCCTGGAGATTCCTGGACCCCACGGACCCAAGGGTTACCGAGGACAGAAGGTAAGATGCCTGGAGACTGCATGGCCTATTTTTCAGGAAGTCCCTGTGTGAATTCCACATTGAAGGCCAGCTGTCTGTGGGTGGCCTCAGCGCTTCCAAACTTGAAGAAACTAAACTTCCAATTGTTTCCGTTTCCTTTCGAATGATATTTTGAGAGAAGTAAGAAATGTTTAAAAACGATTAAGACACGCCACTTAAAATACGTTTGTGAAGTAAGCAAGCACGCCCACGTGGGGAAATAGTGCACCCAATACATTTCTGTCAATGGTGTGGTTGCCAATTAACATGAGGCATCCCTTGGAGGCTGACTTAGTTCTAGGCTTTAAGGAAGTTCTGCTCGGAATGGTTGCCTGGTGTTTTTCTAACAGAGCTGTGTAAAATAAATCCTTTCCAACTCCACTTCCACGGTGTCTCAAACTAAGGATGCGCGTGTCAGGAACCAGAGGATAGGAAGAAACTGAGACCAGTCACGTGAAGTGGCTTTTGCCAGTGCAGTGAGGGTTTGTACAGCGGTGGGCGGCCGGTGAGATGTCTCCTGGCCACGAGAATTCCCACCCTGTGATAACTGGGAATGGATTTGCCACTCAGAGCTACCTTACCCATACAGTGGAGCAGTGACCCGGGCGCTGGGAGGCGGATGCCACAGGGTCTTCAGGGCAGAGCACAGCTGAGACCCACCAGGATGTCTGTGCCCTCGTTCTGCTTGATCTCCCCCCTCCTCTCTCTTGTACCTCATGGTTTTTTCCTTCTCCTCCATCCTTTTGCATTTAAAGGGAAAGAAAATTAATAAGCAAGTGCATTTATTTAGTAAGGCTCTGATACAGGTTTAAAACTTTAATTCCTAGGGAGTCTAATGTTAGGTGGTTTCCTGAAGCCCTGATCTTCCTAGTCCCTTCAATCCACATCTTATCCATGCCCATCCCATTCATGAGGAATTCGTGGCCCTGTGAGTGCCTGGCTGAAAACCTCAGCTGTGGTCTGGGCTGTGGCACAGAGGTTGAGGCGCCAGCATCCCCAGCTGAGAAGCTGCTCTGCCCATTTTTAGTGTAGCGTCATGGAAAGCTGTCTATCAGGGTTCAGAGAAAACGAGTCGTTAGAGCCTGGTGGGGGCTACCGGGACCCTCTGGGGAAACTGATCCCATTCCAAAATGTTCTCGCCTGGGGAGGGACCAACAGCTTTTGCCGTATAACCTCTCTCAGGAGATGACAGGGTTCCCATGCCTCAGTTTACCCTTCTCCCCATCCTCTACTTTTAGGGTGCCAAGGGCAACATGGGTGAACCAGGAGAGCCTGGACAGAAAGGACGACAGGTAAGGTCCCCACATGGCCTCTGGCCCCTGACCCCTGGACTTGACCCCCCAACCACTCTCCCTGCAGCCAGGGCTGGAATCACGCCTAAGGGTCTTTGTTCCTTCTTCACAGGGAGACCCTGGCATTGAAGGCCCCATTGGATTCCCAGGACCCAAGGCAAGTTCTCTACCCAGGACTGGGATGGGGGAAGGGAAAGGGAGGGAGTTTGGGGCAGTTCCCCTTGGGGGGTATTCACAGCCCAGCCCCAGTTGCCCAAGAAGAGCAGCACCTCTACCGTTTGAAGGTCACCCCAAAACTATGTATCCAGCCTGAACCCCCCTCCTCTGTCAAACCCACTTGTGACTCCCAGACATGATGCAGCCACTGTGTACGCCCTCGATGCTGGGTCTTGGCTGCTCTCCACGTCTGTCTATCTAGGGCTTCCTTGCACCTGCTGACATGCACTCGGTGACACTCTTGTCTTCTCCTTCTGCCCTCAGGGTGTGCCTGGCTTCAAGGGAGAGAAGGTAAGTCGCAATGTTGCACAGGATGTGGAGAGCCACTCCGTCCACCAGAGAGCACAACAGCCTGTCGGGCGGGTCTCACGCTTTGGGCTGAGTATCTTCATTTGCACCCCGGTGTCTGTGAAGCTTGGGGCCTCAACCAACCCTTTGCTTTCCTCCTGCACAGGGTGAATTCGGATCAGATGGTCGGAAGGTAAGCCTGAAAGGATGAGTGTGCCCTGCCCTGCCCTGCCGCTCAGAAAGAACGAGGATCCAGGACTAACCAACCCTTTTTTTCTTTCTTCTCCAGGGAGCGCCGGGTCTAGCAGGCAAGAACGGAACAGATGGACAGAAGGTAGTCACCAGCCCCACCCCAGCTGCCAGACACCGCTGTGCCTGCCCCATGCACATAATTATAGTCACACAGATATAGACATATAAACATATACACACACGCGTGGTGAGGACATTTCACGCCCGTGCATCTGTCCTAGTCCTGGGATTCTGTCTCCACGGAGACAGAATGAAGAAGCCAAATGGGAATCACCTCACCTTCCTGTGCTCTCTCTAGGGTGCAGATGTCATTGTCATACAAGGGCCTAAGCGGTGCTGTCACTGACTTGCATGAACCCCAGATCTATACTCTGATATCCCATCTTCTCCTTTCAGGGCAAACTGGGCCGTATTGGGCCTCCTGGCTGCAAGGGAGACCCGGGAAGTCGGGTGAGTAACTTCTCCATCCTTTCTGCCTAGCCCCTGAGAGGTCATTCGGGGAACATGGCTACCAGGCAGAGTTGGGAGCGAATCTTCAGATTCTCTCTTCTGCCCAACCTCTCCCTGCTTGACCCTCACCCATGTCTGTAGTTCCGCTAGTCTTGGGGTCCCCACCCATCATCCTTAGCCTATGAGCCAACACTTGGACATGTATGAGGTCCCAACCCATCCCCCCTCAGCTTGTGAGCCAACCCTGGGACACGTAAGGCTGCCAGACCAAATGAAGCTCATGGCCCTGGGCTGGGAAGTTCTGAATCTTTGATAACGAGGCTTGGGCATAACTCTTCTTGAGCCAGAATCTCACAGCCAGATTGAGTAACGGTTCTGGGGGTCCCTGCTCCGTGTCCTTGTTCCTGGCTCGAGGGGAGCACAGCCCATCTGTGGCAGCACTAAGCAGGGACTCAGACGGCCTAACAGCCTCTCTCACCTCCCACAGGGCCCCGATGGATACCCTGGAGAAGCTGGAAGCCCGGGAGAGCAAGGAGACCAGGGTGCCAAGGTAAGGGCTTGGCCAGATGCAGCTTTAGAGAACGGGCTGGGTCATCACCCTCAGGAATCCCTGCATTGGGGGCTCCCTGTGTCAGCTTTGATTAGGGTGAGGGGATATCCAGGCTGTGAAGCCTAGCAGGAAGGTCCCAGCCTCACTCACTATTCAAGAGCAGGTCACATGCACCACAGTTTGTCCACCTCCCCTTCCAAGCTCGCAGAGACCTATTCCTTGAGATCCTGGTGACCTTTGGCCCTTGGTAGCCCTAGTCCTTTAGCCACAGGGTAGGCAGGCTTCCCCTAGGAACCCAGACTTGAGATGTCTCTGTCCCTTTTCCCTTGATCCCCTGCCTTAGGCCCATCCCATTCTGACCAGTCCCTCACAGAGGGCTCCTTTCCCAGAGAGTCCCACAGACTTTACTCTGGGCTCATGGGTTGGTCTTTCGGGCAAGGTCTCCTCCTGTGGCCTGGAATCCCGTGTGCTCTAAGAACATAGGAGAATATAGATGATTCGTCTCACCATCCATAAGCAAAACTGATGTTATCCCTGACCCTTCCAGGGGGACTCTGGCCGCCCAGGACGCAGGGGACCACCAGGAAATCCTGGAGACAAAGGAAGCAAGGTGAGTCCCTGACCTGCTCACTGCCCTTGCCCAAGATACCATCCACACTGTCCTATGTCCTCACACATGTGGAGAGGGATGGGGAGACTGGCTAAGAGGGCCATCGTGCACATTCCTTGGCCACAAGCCCGGCCATGCTGAGTTGTCCCTGCCTTACACAGGGATACCAAGGCAACAACGGAGCTCCCGGAAGTCCAGGAGTGAAAGGAGGCAAGGGAGGGCCTGGCCCCCGTGGACCAAAAGGAGAGCCTGTGAGTTTATCCTGCAACCACACGCCCTACACCTCGGTCAAACCAGGCCCCTGCTTCAGACTCCTCTGTGGCACCACCTTGAGGAGAGGCCATGGACAAATGGCACTGGGGAAATGCAGAGCTCTCTCTTCCCAACCAGCCCTTCCCCTAACCTCCCTTCAAGGCTTCCCCAGGGCTGAACTCGGGGTAGGGAACCCCTTCCCAGGGCTAATCCTTAGAAGAGACGGTCTGAGGAGGCCCAGTCAGGGAGGGAGCAGGAATGATCATGCTGACAGTCCACGCCGCGTCCCAGTCACTGGCCAGCCTGACCAGAAGCACCTACACACCTTAGTCTTTGACTGGGACAGAGCAGCAGTAGGGGGATAGAGACACAGCCTCAGAGGGATATCAGAAGGGACTACCAGACTCAGGGTCCCAAGGGAGAGCAGGATCAGAGGTGGTCCACATGACCCTCCCAGCAGTGACGTTTCTCCTTCACCCAGGGACGCAGGGGAGATCCTGGGACCAAGGGCGGCCCGGGCAGTGATGGTCCAAAGGGGGAGAAGGTAAGTTGTTCTAAGGAGCAAAGGGTTCTGCTCTAGGATCTCTCCATAAAGCTGATGGGCTGAAGAAAACTCTGAGGTCTTATCATTGACGGGGTGGGGGTGGGGGGTCCTTGTACTGTCTGAGAAGGTAAGCCTCAGACAGGCCCCCACTCCCAGCTGCCCCTGAGGCTTCTGGAAGGGCACCACCCATCTTATTGCATGTTGGGTACAATGACAGAGGCTGCACACTGCCTCATCTTTGTAGCATCCCCACTGCCCACATAGGCTCCCACTGCCACAGCTCCCAAGGACGGTGATGAAGGAGCCTTCCTCTGAGCTGGTTAGGGTCCCTACCACAGAGTGGTTTCAGCAGGGCTGAGGGTCTGGAGAGTATGACCATTCTGACATTACCACTCCCATACCGATGTCTGTCCTGAGGGGCTGAATAACTTGTTTCTCTAACCCTATCCTCAAACACACACACACACACACACACACACACACACACACACACACACACACACACACACACACACACACACAAATACTACTGCTTCTGGAAGGTTCAGAATTGCTGCTTGGCCCAAACCTCACCAGACCCTGTCTTCTCACAGGGAGACCCTGGTCCTGAGGGGCCACGAGGCCTGGCTGGAGAAATCGGCAGTAAAGGAGCCAAGGTAGGTTTGGCAGAAGGTGGCAGATGCCAGGGCGGAGGGCTACACCCAGGACAGGAGGTGGCAAAGACTGGAGTGGAGGAGGCTACACCCAGAACAGGAAGGGTGTGGAGGGAGGGAGCTGGAGGGATCTGTGCTCAGTACAACCTGCCTCACTAAACCTTCTCACAGACCCAGCCGAGGCAGGACCACTACAGGGTGGCCCAGCCTGGACCCCACCACCCACAGGGCGGATGTCAGGACTCTGTGGGTACAGCATTAGGCCACAGCATCCCATCCTCTTACCCTCTTCTTTCTTTGCAGGGAGACAGAGGTTTGCCTGGACCCAGAGGCCCCCAGGGAGCTCTTGGGGAGCCAGGGAAGCAGGTCTGTATGGGGACGCTTGAAGTCTTAAGGCCATGAGAGCACCCTGTCCTCAGGTTCCCACTCACCCTTTATCCTGTTCTCAAACTCTAACCATTTTCTACCCTGCCCTCCACTCCTCCCACGTGTTCCCTACCTTGGAACTCTTCCCCTAACCCTGTCAGCTCCCTACCCTGCCCCTTACCCCACCCGCTCCTCACCTGCCCCCTGACCTCCCCCTTCCACACTCTCCAGCCCTCCACCCACTCCCCACTCCACCCCAGACCCCCTACCCACTCCCCATCCTACCCTTGCCTACCTTTCCCAGTCCCTAGCCCCAGGCAAAGCGGTGGCCCTGCTGCTAAGACCTGCCGTCTTCTCAGAGCTGGTCAAATCAAGCTAGGGTTATCGCCATTTCAGAGGACCAGGCCAGCTCTGACTCCTCTCTTGCCCTCAGGGATCTCGGGGAGACCCTGGGGATGCTGGGCCTCGAGGAGATTCAGGACAGCCGGGCCCCAAGGTATGTCCCTTCCTCTTGGCAATATGGGATGGGGTCCGAGGCAGCTGCCTGAGGAGGTGCCCACCAAGAGCGTGGCAGGAAAAGCTTGGGACCCTGGAGGAGAGAAGCCTCCCTTGAACCTCCTATTCCCAGCTCCTAATGAGATTGGCTGGGGTAGCGATGCTGGGCCTCTCGAGCATGGAGAGCAGTAGCAGACTGTGCAGCCTACTTCTGCCCTCTCCAGCAATGACCTGCTGGGAAAGATGGCAGGGTCCTGAGGGATGGACAGCCATATGGGTACTGCATGGTCCCTGTGGCTTCTCTAGTGTGTGTCATTGTTCACATGCACTCCAGTCCAGAGGTAGGCAAGCAAGGCTAGGCTCGCCCTACCCTACACCAAACACCCTGCACTATTTGGATTCTTCCTTCTCATCAGCCATTCCGACTAACGCAACCTTCCCCTTCAGGGAGATCCTGGAAGGCCTGGATTCAGCTACCCAGGACCCCGAGGGACACCCGTAAGTCCAGCATGGGACAAGAACTCCCAGGAAAAGCCTGCAGAGGAGGGGCAAGGCTTTGAAGTTCCTCGATGTGGGACTAGGAATAGGGATGGGATGGGGGTCACCTGTCACTTGGTGCAAAGGTAGATCCAGCCAGCACCAGGAGATGCCAGGGGTCGGACATAACCCAGGTTTGACTCAGCATGGCTCAGTATGTATGGGTTCAGTGGCCTTTACCTGAGGTGTGTGTGAGCTCCTATATGAATGCTGATTATCTGAGACATCGTGAGGGGGTGGTCTTAGCTGCGAGGTGGGCCTCTCTGCCTGTCGCAGACTTGGGGTCTGGGACTGTGCAACCTCTCAGACCTTTGTTTGCTTCACAGGGTGAAAAAGGCGAGCCCGGCCCACCAGGCCCTGAGGTACTTAGAGGTCTTATCCCAATCAGCCTTTTCCTGCTAGGGGTTGTAGACGTCCTGCATGCCTTGTCCACTGTGGGAGTCATCTTTGGGCCATTTCCTTGCTCCAGGACTGGCCACATGGCCCCTGGCTGGGCTTGAGGTCAAGGTAGCTCCTGTGTTGTGTCCTTTTCCAAACAAAACCCAAGGCTTTCCTGAAAATGCCCAGCATCCTTAACAGATGCTCAACTATGCAAAGGGTTTCTGTGGCGCCTCTGAATCCCCGAGGAAGGTCTTGTCGTGTGGGACAGGGGTGTGCATACCACCCATCACCCACGGCTAATGTGTGTCCTGTGTCACAGGGAGGCCGAGGAGACTTTGGTCTGAAAGGAGCACCCGGACAGAAGGGAGAAAAAGGAGAACCAGTGAGTGTCACCGTCCTATGCCCTGGGCAATGGGCTGGCCCATGACAAGAGCCTAAGATCACTGGAGACACACCCAGCCTGCCTGGCACCAGCCCCTTGAAGGGAATGTCAGGCCCAGAAAGCCTCCTCTGTGCTTTCACACCGCCCTCAGCCAGCACCTCCTGTTGGCTCCGTGGCACAGGCTAGACCCTTATCATGTTCATGTCTAGGTCCCTGGCACCATCGGGTATACTGATGGTGATGTGGGTGCATGAAGAACAGAGAGGGTCAGACAACTTATATAAGGGTGGAGAGCAGAGGTGGTGGGTGGACAGACGGGTGGGGTTGGCAGTTCACTGAAGGGATGGTAGGTGGGTGGACAGGTAATAAATAGGCAGGCAGATCGGGCACATGAGAATGCCCAGATGGCCATTGGATGTCTCCATGTAAGCTATCCCAGCATTATCTTTGATGTTCTTCAGTGGCCTCCTCCTCCTCCTCCTCCTCCTCCTCCTCCTCCTCCTCCTCCTCCTCCTCCTCCTCTCCTCTCCTCTCCTCCTCTCCTTCTCCTCTCCTTCTCCTTCTTCTCCTTCTCCTTCTCCTCCCTCCTCCCTCCTCCCTCTCCCTCCTCCCTCCCCCTCCTCACTCTCCTTCTTCCCTCTCCCTCTCCATCTCCCTCTCCATCTCCTTCTCTGTCTCTCCATCTCTTTCTGTTCTTTCCACTCCTTTTCTCTTCGTTTTGATTTCTCTTTCCTTGTTTCTTTATTTCTTTCCTTGTTTCTCTCTCTCTCTCTCTCTCTCTCTCTCTCTCTCTCTCTCTCTCTCTCTCTCTCTCTCTCCCCACATGTCTCTGATAGTGTCTGCTCATCACCCGAGGGTAGTGCTAGACTTGGGATGAAGCAGGTGATGCAGTGCTTTGTGCCCACTCTGCTCCCAGCAGAGACGGGGATCCATACTCCTATGGAGCAGAGGGACCTCCCAGAACTATACTGAGCCTACTTCCTTGTTTCTCCTCAGGCTGATCCTGGTCCCCCTGGTGAACCTGGCCCTCGGGGGCCAAGAGGAATCCCAGGACCTGAGGTAAACCCAGCTCTGTTCCTTTAGCCCACAGCTCCCGAACCAGCCAGGCTAATGTATGTGAATCCTCCTGGTTCTGCCCTTATGGGCCCATGGGCCAGTATGTACTGGGTGATGGTACCAGGTGAAATCGGACTCAAGCCTCACCTCTTACTGTGGTCCTTTGTCCCCAGGGAGAACCCGGTCCTCCAGGAGATCCTGGTCTCACGGTAAGTGTCACCTATTGTGGAACCCTGTTTACGAGTGTCCTTCTCTCTTAAAAAGTCAAAGACCAAGAGCGTTGGGTACTGAGGGTTAGCCAGGGCAAAGTCAGAGAATGAGCTCAGAGGGGCCAAGGTAGTAGCCTGGGGTCAAAGGTTGAAGTCAACAGGCTGGATGTTAGCAGAGACAAGGATGTTAGCAGAATCAAGGTTGGCAAGAGTTAAGTCCAGTTCAGCAGGCAAAGTCAGCAGTGGTCAAGTTGGTAAGGACAGGGACAGAGGAAAAGGGTCCTTGGATGTAGTTGGCATGGGTAAGGTCAAAGGGCAAAGTTGAAGATGTGTGTATCAAGTCCTATTCTATATGTGGGCATGGACATCAGTAGACACGGGGTGAGGGACTCCTGTGGAAGCCCTGAGGAAATGGCAGGTGTGCCCCGCCTAAGTGCACCCATGGGGGTTGTGTTTCAGGAATGTGACGTCATGACCTATGTGAGGGAGACCTGTGGGTGCTGTGGTGAGTTGGCCTAGCACGTCGGGATGTGTGCGTGGCTGCCGCCGGAGGGACGGATCACTCACGGTATCTCTGGCCCTGTACCCTAAGTGTCCTCACACTCTCCGCTCACTAATGTTGTCACCCTGCACGCCCTTCCAGACTGTGAGAAGCGCTGCGGCGCCCTGGATGTGGTCTTCGTCATCGACAGCTCTGAGAGTATTGGCTACACCAACTTCACCTTGGAGAAGAACTTTGTCATCAATGTGGTCAACAGGCTGGGCGCCATTGCCAAGGACCCCAAGTCTGAAACGGGTCAGTGAGAACCTAGGAGGATCCCGAGGTAGAAACCAGAACCCTACTTCTAGCCAGAATCATGGCTTTGCCACGTATACCATGATTTCATTCCAGGCGGTCGAGCCATGGTCACCAGGGTGGGAGCACAGGCTGGTATAACCCAGTTCACACTGTTGTCCCCTTGTAGGCACACGTGTGGGTGTGGTGCAGTACAGCCATGAGGGCACCTTTGAGGCCATCCGGCTGGACGACGAGAGAGTCAACTCCCTGTCCAGCTTCAAGGAGGCCGTCAAAAACCTTGAGTGGATTGCCGGTGGCACTTGGACGCCCTCTGCCCTCAAGTTCGCCTATAATCAGCTCATCAAAGAGAGCCGGCGCCAGAAGACCCGGGTGTTTGCAGTGGTCATCACGGATGGACGCCATGACCCCCGAGACGATGACCTCAATCTTCGGGCACTGTGTGACCGAGACGTCACCGTGACAGCCATCGGCATCGGTGACATGTTCCACGAGACCCATGAGAGCGAGAACCTCTACTCCATCGCCTGTGACAAGCCCCAGCAGGTGCGCAACATGACGCTGTTCTCTGACCTGGTGGCCGAGAAATTCATCGATGACATGGAAGACGTCCTTTGTCCGGGTGAGTGATGGCACCCAGCCTTTACCCCTAGAAGGCTTACTACTACCGAGAGCCCGGAAAGAACTAACAGAGACCTGGCCTCTCTTCTCTCTTCTAGACCCCCAGATTGTGTGTCCAGAACTTCCCTGCCAAACAGGTAACTGGTCTACCCGGAACCCTAATCCCAGACAAGCAGAGCAGCCCCAGCATCCTTCCCGTTCTAACAGGAACTGTGCAGCCTCAAGGGTTTGTCAATGTGGAGGCACCTCCTTAGCGAGGAACCCTTGAAGTTCACCCCTGGCATGGTAGAGTCAGAGGCTCAGGGTGAGGACTGGCTCCTGCAAGCTCGTAGTGTCATCCTGAGCCCCTGCAAGGTACCATCTGGGCAGAGGCTGCTGGCTTGGCAGTGCTTGGCTCTTGACCATTGATCAAAACGGCATTTCAGCACAAAAGGAGTCTCTTCCAAGAGTCTGGTCTCCCTACCACTGGGGTCCTCTCCTTTTGGTCCATAGGGTCAGGCCCTCCCTTGCCTTCCTTTCATTCCTGGACTCCCAGGAGCTCCACTGTGGGCAGACATAGCTAGAGCCATCCACTTGCCAAGGCCTAGCAAACTCTGATCAAAAGATAAAGTCCTAAAACTGATGGGCAGAGCGGCTGGTGTTAGACATCTGGAGACAAGCACAGTGGTACCCACCAGCAGTTGACAGCTTTGCTTCTAACCCTGCAGCTGCCTTTGTGGCCTTCATAGTAAGAGCTGCTTCTCCCAAGGGATGGTAGGGGGTGTCCCTGCTGTGCTGAGGGTCCCTGACAATGCCTCCCCAAGATGCTGCTGCAGAGTGTGCCTCATGAAGATGTCCAGGGGCCCATTCAGTCCCCTCTGCAAGCCCTACTTATTCAGGAGTGTTGAGTAAGGGCTGGGTCAGTTCTGCATGGTGGGGCTACTGTGGAGATGAGCCACGGGTAGTAGCCCTCATAGCCTGCACTGTGCAGCCACATCTCCCTACAAAGCCTCGGCTGCTCCTTGATCCCTCCCAAAGACAAGGTGGCCCACTGAGCATGCGCACAGGCTCAGAGCCCACCTGATTAGAAATGACCGTGTGGCCTGGGAGTCAGGGTCGCATACTGTTCAAACGGATCACTACCAAGAAAACATTTTCAGGGCACGTGCTGGCCTCAGCCATCTGAGAAGGTTTATGTGGGGCTCCAAGCACTGGCTTCAAGTTGCCAGTTCTGGTATCTGCCAAAGACTAGGGGCCATGCCTGATGTGAGACCGTCCAGCTATGCCTTTGACCCTGGCTCCTGGCACCTTGACTGGGCTCCTAGGTGAAACTGTACTTTGGCGGGTGATGGTATCGAACTCTAGCCCAGTATTGTAGAGCCTTGTTGAGCAGCTGTGGGTTTCTGGGGCTGTCTTTATGGGGTAGCAGGTTCCCCTTTTCACTGCCGAACTTTGGTATCGGGGAAGAAAGGCATTGAATCTTGTCACATGCTTTCTCTCTTGGTGATGCTTTGTGAGGCTTCGGTAGCTCTGATAGCAATGGTCAATGTTAATTTTCTCTTCCTGAGTAGGCCTTGTGTCTCTGAGGTGGAGCCCTCTGCTCATGGGCTACTTCAGTTACGCCTGCTGAATTTGAGTGCCCCGTGTCTTATGGGGAGTTCACTTCTGAGTTCAAAGAGCTGTCTCTCTGCATCTCCCTTTCTGGTGACATCTATGTCTGGATTGTATAGGGTGACACTAGATGATAGGGTATAGAGGCTCCAGGATGGGGTTTGCGGTCAGACAGTTTCCACCTTTGGACATACCGACTCTGGAGGGTGGCGAGATCAAGAGGAAATGGGGAAGTCAACCTACTCTGAGGCCTTAGGACCCCTCAAAGCATAGCGCTCCTTACAAGGTCCCCCTCCACATCCCACATCTCCCTAACCCCTTTTGCATTTATGTTCATATGAAATTTTGAGGTAAATTAGACATGGTGGTGGGTAAGGGGAGCGTAGTAACCTGAGATGTTGTGTTTGTAAGGGAAGTCCTGGGTGAGCATCCTTGTGAGCATTTCCGATAAGAATGTGGTGTCAACAACACTCCTAACTCTGACCTAGCCCTGTCTACCCAGAAGCCTGGTTACCTTGGGCCTGCCTCAGGCCAGAGATGGTGTCCATCACTAGGGACTACTGAGTGTGCCTGAGAAGCTAAAGATTGTAGGAAGAAAATCAGTAATGACCACGGTATCAAAGACTGTGGAGAGACCTGAACATGGATTGTGGAGGTAAAAAAGAGCCTCTAGAGCTGTTCTCAACCTGTGGGTAGTGACCCCTTTGGTAGCCAATGACCCTTTCACAGGGGTCACCCAAGACTATAAGAAAACACAGGTATTTACATTATGATTCGTGACAGCAGTAGAATTACAGTCACGAAGTAGCACCGAAATAATTTTACGTTTGGGGGTCACCACAACAGGAGGAACTGTATAAAGGGTCTCAACGTTAGGAAGGTTGAGAACCACTGTCTTAGAGCATCCCCTGTGATGGACACATCTGAGTTTCCTCATGCCTCCTTGGCTACCAGAGAAAAGGGAGTGAGTTTGACCATAACATCTACTGGGTCATAGTCATAATACCCTTTCCAGAGAGAGAAGGGGGGGACAGAGACAGAGACAGAGAGAGACAGAGAAAGAGACAGAGAGGGAGAGGAATAAACAAGGAAAGAAATAAACAAGGAAAGAGAAATTGAAATGAAGAGAAAAGGAGTGGAAAGAACAGAAAGAGATGGAAAGACAGAGAGAGAGGGAGAGAGAGAGGAACAGAGACAGGGAGAGACAGAGAAAGAGACAGAGAGAGGGAGAGAAATAAACAAGGAAAGAAATAAAGAAACAAGGAAAGAAAAATTGAAATGAAGAGAAATGGAGTGGAAAGAAAAGAAAGAGATGGAGAGACAGACAGAAAGAGAGGGAGAGAGAGAGAGAGAGAGGCTGGAGAGATGGCTTAGCGGTTAAGAGCACCCCACTACTCTTCCAGAGGTCCTGAGTTCAATTCCCAGCAACCACATGGTGGCTCACAACCATTTGTAATGGGATCTGATGCCCTCTTCTGGTGTGTCTGAAGACAGCTACAGTGTACTCATATACATAATAAATAAATAAATCTTTTAAAGAGAGAGACAGAGAGAGACAGAGAGAGAGGAACAGAGACAGAGAGAGAGGGATAGAGAGAGGAACAGAGACAGAGAGACAGAGAAAGAGACAGAGAGAGAGGGAGAGAAATAAACAAGGAAAGAAATAAAGAAACAAGGAAACACACACACACAGAGAGAGAGAGACGGAGAGACAGAGAGAAAGAGAGACAGAGAGAGAGAGAGAGAGAGAGAGAGAGAGAGAGAGAGAGAGAGAGAGAATGAGAATAAAGAAACAAGGAAAGAGAAATAGAGACAAAGAGAAAAGGCGTGGAGAAATGGGGGGAGAGACAGAGACACAAAAGAAGATATGAGAGAGGGAGAGGGGAGGAGAGGAGAGAGAAGGCTGGAGAGGGCGGGAGATAAGGAGGGTCTTGCCCTCCCTTGGTGCCTGTACCACTCACAGTCTCAAATCCTGATGGACAGGTCCTAGAACACCAAACCCACCCTGGGACCAAAAGGTTAGCCTCGTGGCTTTGCCTGTGGGCGCTGTCTGGAGCTGGCTCTTCCTAGGGATGTGGCGATGCAGAACCGACCTGGAGGAACAGCATCTGTGCACATCTTAGTTGGGCTTGGGCACTAATGCTCCGCGCTGAGTTTTTCTAGAGCTCTGTAGATTCCCAAAACTGCTACTGGGCTGTCTCCTTGGCTGTCTCCCTTGCTATCAGCTTCTTCAGACCTGCTGCTTCTTGCCTAGGCTAGACACCCCACTAGCACCTGCTCCATTCCCCCATCTCCTACTTGTCTCCCTGGGCTTATTCTCTTGGTCCTAACCACTGTCCATGGTCAGAGGCCTAAGGAGGGCTGGAGGCCAGCCACGCCCACTGGACCTCCTAAAGTCTTCTCTGGACACTCCCTTGCAGATGAACCATGGCCCGGGAACAAGCCCCCGGTCACCTTCCTCCGCACGGAAGAGGGTCCGGACCCCACCTTCCCCAAGACCATCCCCCTGATCCAGCAGTTGCTAAACGCCACGGAGTTCACACAGAACCCAGCTGCCTACTCCCAACTGGTGGCTGTGATGGTCTACACCGCCGAGAGGGCCAAGTTCTCCACAGGGGTCGAGCGGCAGGACTGGATGCAGCTGTTCATTGACACCTTTAAACTGGTGCACAGGGATATCACAGGGGACCCAGAGAGCGTGCTGGCACTCTGCTAAAGCTTCCAGCTCACTGCGGGCAGATAGCCAGATCTAACCCCTCATTTCTTTTAGATTCCCAGGGCTGAGGCCTTAGGCAGTAGGAACCTAGCAACTGGCCCTCCCACTCCTGAGGCCAGAAGTATAGAACCTTGTGTCTTTAATATGACACTCTCTGAAGGGTCCCTCCTAGTTCCTCCAGCCTCTGGTAGAAATTCCATCCTCGGCTTGTGGGCACACCACTCCAGTGTCACTTCTATTTCCCCATAGGCTCTTTTCTTTGTATACTGTGTCCCTCCTCCTCTTCCTCTTCCTCCTCTTCCTCCTCTTCCTCCTCCTCCTTCTCTTCTTCTTCCTTCTCCTCTTCCTCCTCCTTCTCTTCTTCCTCCTTCTCCTCTTCCTCCTCCTTCTCTTCTTCCTCCTTCTCTTTTTTCTCCTTCTCCTCTTTCTCCTCCTTCTCTCCCCTCTCCTCTTCTTCCTCCTTCTCTTCCTCCTCTTCTTCCTCTTCCTCTTCCTCCTCTTCTTCCTCTTCTTCCTCTTCTTCCTCCTCCCCTCCCTCCTTCTCTTCTTCCTCCTTCTCCTCTTTCTCCTCCTTCTCTTTTTCCTCCTCCTCCTCCTCTTCCTCCTCCTTCTCTTCTTCCCCCTTCTCCTCTTCCTTCTCCTCCTCTTCCTCCTCCTTCTCCTCTTCCTCCTCCTCCTCCTCCTCTTCCTCCTCCTTCTCCTCTTCTTCCTCCTTCTCTTCTTTCTCCTCCTTTTCCTTTTCCTCCTCCTTCTTCCTCCTCCTTCTCTTCTTCCTTCTCCTCTTCCTCCTCCTTCTCTTCTTCCTCCTCTCCCTCTTTCTCTCTCTTTCTCCTCTTCTTCCTCCTCTTTCTCCTCTCCCTTTCTCTCCCTCTTCATCCTCCTCTTGCTCCTCCTTTCCCTCTTTCTCTCCCTCTTCCTCCTTCTCCTCTTCCTCTCATGTTTTACATTTTATTTTGAGAGATGAGGTTTCTCTGGATTGCAGGCTTGGCTGTTCTGGAACTTGCTCTGTAGGCCTGGAACTCACAGAGCTCCTCCTGCTTCTGCCCCACCCCACCACCCCCAGTGCTGGGATTCAAAAAAAAAAAAGCGTGCACTCTCACACCCCGCTTTCTCGTGAGGACATCAGTGACTGAAGGCCCACCTTAAGCCCCAGAAGCTCACATCTGGCAAAGGACTGTACCGCTGGGATTAGGTTAAGGTTCATGAGATGTAAATTTCTGGGCATCTCTCAGCAGAGCACACCACCTCAGTCCAGCTGAGTCCTGTGTTTGAGAGCACAGATGGGGGTGGTGCTATTTGAATGCTTGGGGAGATCCCCCTATCCTGGTCCTTTCTGCGTTCTGACTGAGCTCAAGGGGTCTCATCAGGCTAGACGGATGTCCTCCACCCCATCTGTGCCCCTCTCTCCCAGGGTGAGGCTTACCCATCTCCAGCCCTGGAGATGTTGATGTTGAGGGAAAGGGCTCAAGCCAGCAGGCCCCACTGTCTGTCTGCCTCTGGGCTTGTGCTAATACTGAGGGAGCGGGTAAGTTGTGAGGAACCAGGAGATCCAGTAGTCCCTCAAAATTTTCTGGAGCAGATTTCAGGGATGGCGGGTACTACATAAGGTTTGCGACTGATATGCTCAGTAGGAAAGACCCTGCCCGTCAGGGGCACTACCCAACTCGGGGCTCAGACTCAGAGGTAGTGAAAGATTGTAAACATTTTATAAAGAGATGAAACGTTTAACTGTGCATTGCTGTGGTCAAATGATGTCGGGCTAGCATACCCTGGGATGGACTGGAATTGAGGGGGAGGTGGGGGTGAGGCACAGAGGAGGTAGGGGTGGGGTACGTACCCTGGCACCTGGGTTCTGCCTCAGCGGTTCTTGATCATACATGACTGGAGTCAGGCTGTTCTTAATGGGATTCCCTGGGGTCCCAAATGCCTGGGCTCTGGCAGCAAATGCAAGGGAGAGCCGAGATAGACGTCCAGCGAATAGGTAGCAAGACCCTAGCCTGTGGTCTCTGACACACTTCTCTGTGTGTGTGTGTGTGTGTGTGTGTGTGTGTGTGTGTGTGTGTGTGTGTGTGTGTGGTGTGAAATGTGGTCTCTGCTCCCATAGTGCTGTGTGTCTGGGCTGGTGACTGCCCACCAGGTGAAATCCACCATGGGCCCCCCTGGGTTGCTTCAGCCATACCAAATATAGACTGCTATTTGGTAAATAGCAGTATACCAAGGCCACAGTGAGTGCCAGGACACATCGGGTCCTTCCTCTTTCTGGGAGATGTACAGCTGAGACAGCCCAGGTGACTCAGAACTAAGTGGCTCTTGGGGAAGGAGTCAGGTCCAGGGGCCTTATTGTGACCCTCCCACCAGAGAGTGACTTTTATGTGAGTTTAGCTTGGGATTTGGAGTGAGGGATTTGGAGCTCTCGAGAGTCCCAGAGGTGGTTGATGGCGGCTGAGACATGCTTGGTGACAAACAATGAATCCTCTGGTCTCTAGACAGGATTTCTAGTCCTCTAGTTTGGGGGCATTTAAGAAAAATTCCCAGGGGGCAGTAGACATGTTCCAAAGGAGCTGCTTTGTTGAGGCCTCCATTGGTGACCATGAGTGAAGTCCCAAAGTCCCATGACCTGGGATCCCAAAAGCAGGTTGTGTGCAGAAATGGGAGGAGTTTCAAGCTGGCCACCCCTTGCCTTCCCCGGGCCCACCTTACGTCTTCCCTGCAGAGCTCTATGTGGCCCAGTGCACACAGCGGCCCGTGGACATTGTCTTCCTGCTGGATGGCTCGGAGCGCCTGGGCGAGCAGAACTTCTACAAGGCACGGCGCTTCGTGGAGGAGGTGTCACGGCGCCTGACCCTGGCACGAAGGGATGACGACCCACTCAACGCCCGCATGGCCCTGTTGCAGTACGGAAGCCAGAACCAGCAACAGGTGGCCTTCCCGCTGACCTACAATGTGACCACCATCCATGAGGCCCTGGAGAGAACCACCTACCTCAATTCCTTCTCGCACGTGGGCACGGGCATCGTGCACGCCATCAACAACGTGGTGCGGGGGGCACGGGGTGGGGCCCGGCGTCACGCGGAGCTGGCCTTCGTCTTCCTCACGGACGGCGTCACGGGCAACGACAGCCTGGAGGAATCGGTGCACTCCATGCGTAAGCAGAATGTGGTGCCCACCGTGGTCGCTGTGGGCGGTGATGTGGACATGGATGTACTTACCAAGATCAGCCTGGGTGACAGGGCGGCCATCTTCCGGGAGAAAGACTTCGACAGTCTAGCCCAGCCCAGCTTCTTCGACAGGTTCATCCGCTGGATCTGTTAGCGCCGCCATGCTCTGCCATCTCTTGACCATTTCCCATCTGTGGTGCTACTAGGACCCTAGCCAGTCCCAGCTAGACGGTACACTTGGGTCTTTCTAGAAAGTGAAAGCCCTTCTCCCAAGGTCAGGACAGAAGGACTCTGAACCCAAAGCCCCTTCCCCACCTTCGGCTCCCTTGGCTTCCCCTCCCCACATCTCCAGCCTACCTATACCTTGCTCTCAAACACTGGAGGACCCCAGAGTCTTCCCGCTGCCCATTTCCCACAGCCTCTGCCCTTCCACTTCCGTTTCTCCTTCATGCATCTGCTAGTCCCTTCTGAAGGCCTGCACCAGTTGTGCCCAGGGCCCTGTCTTTCTCTACCCGTTATTTCCTATCTCAGGAGATCAACCCTGAGAGCACCATGTCACATGCCTAATGGCCCAATAAAGGTTTTGAGCCTCCCTGCTGCTGCCAGATCCCCAGTGTCTGTGCCCACTAGGGCCTTATCCCAGGCAGGTACCACACTAGGTCTCCTTTATGCTCTAGGATGACACTTGGGCTATTTTACCCACCCTCCAGAATCCATTGTTCCCTGATCCCCAGCTCCAGTTGGCCATCCTTCATGGGGACAGGAACTGCAAAAGGTGCCACACTGTCCCTAGTGAATATTTAGCACAGCCTCAACATGGACTCTATCCCAGCCAGTGAATACAAGGCTAAAATTGCCACCCCGTGATTGTGAGCTGTCTCCTGAGCTTCCAATCAGGGCAAGGTGCTCTCAGATGGCCGAGTGGCTTGAATGGGACACTTATAGAAGGGTGGATGAATAATGGATTGTAGGTGGATGGGACAAATGACCATCAAAACACAGTCTATTTCCATGTGGGTTATTTGGGGTGGCTCGTGCCACACTTACGCTCCTGGAGGTACCACATAGATCTGTGGGCCTTCCAGGACAGGAGCTGTGCTATGTCAAACCTTCATGACTAAGCATGGAACCGAGTGGCCTGGACTGTACTGTCCTGGTTTAAGGTATGCTTCAGAGAGAAGAGCTTACCTGGTATTTGTGAGACCCTAGGTTTTAACCTAGCACAGGAAAACAGGAGAAAAGACCAAAGAAGAACTAGAAGTCAGGGGAGGAGGTGGAAGCTCATGGGTTCACAGACTTGGAGGTCAGAACTCCAGCTGTGGGTTGCAGGTCGGGCTGGGGCCCTCTGCCTGCACTATGGAGGATCTATCCTCAGCCTCGGGTCTGACTCCAAGTTAGCAGTCTCCTTATCTTTGGCAGCAGACAATGTCATAGTAGTCCC